>NC_134359.1:54485496-54565496 GCF_048569485.1 Anomaloglossus baeobatrachus
GGGGCATAATGTGGTTTACTACTGACCAATGCAGGTCCGGCTGTCGTTGGCACTGATGATGTATCCTGCCGGACAGAAGCAGACCCCGCCAGATGGAGAGGGATGGCAGCGATATGAGCAGCTCAGTGCAGCACAGCTACTGCTACCTGGGGGAAGAAGATTACAATATACATCAGATGACTACATGATATATAAAGCACAGAAGAACAAGACTGATATTGTAGGTTGTATGTATAGTGTCGAATATACTGTACATCTACTACCTCATTAGGTTCTCCACTGTAAGCCCTTCAATCTCTCTGCTTAGTGGGAATCTACTGGAGCTATACTATGTACTAATCTCTTAATGCCAAGGGAAGAAGAGATTTTGTATGTGTAGAAAATCATGAGGGGGGGTATAGCTTAGGTATTAATTGAGGAGCCCATAATTAAAGCTCTGCTGACCCTTACATTACTGGTCCATGATGTTATCATCGTTCTGTCTTCCTTCTCATATAGGATAACATTTGTATACGCAGGGATTCTTACTTTTATACAGCAATTGTAACCATACAATGGCATTGGCCAAAGTATAGACCTATGTGTAATCTACTTTCACATCGTGAACCACATATACAAAATTAAATGAGACCTTAACCCTTGTTTGGTACCACAGGGTCAATATAACCCCATGGAGATTGCTACCACAAGTGATTTTTTTTCTTTGTGATTTTCCTGTTTATGGGGATCAGTGTTGTGCTTCTGAGTTGTGTGAGTGTTCCCCTGTTGTGCGTTACCTCCTTCCCTTTTTTGTTGTTCCCTGGTGCATATATTATCTCTTCTGTGTGTTTTGAGTACAGTGCGTGTGAATTTCCGTTCTCCATTGTCCGTGTCATTTTGTGGAGTTTTGTCTTTGTGTTTTCCGTCCCACCCCAAGATTGTGGGAGACGGCGAGTAATATAAGGGCTCGGACAGGAGTTAGGGTCACTTTGGGGGCTCGGACCTGGCTACCATCAAACCTACCTCCGAGATAAGGGACAGCACATAATCTCAAGTCTGAGGGCCAGCCTAGGAGCCCCTCTCTTGTCATTACATACCACGTGACACAATGATAAACAGGAGTTATCCTAAAAAAATGACCTACTGTTTATATCTAGTTTTTGTGTTGAATTTTCCCGAAAGTTTGTTTGTTTCAGGAAATTAACATATATATTAGCAGCAAGGAGTAGACCCCGACCTTATCTTTTGTACTGTAGCATCTAATGAGCATGCGCAGAAGCCATTGTGAGCAGAAATGATTGGTGGAACATGTATTATCATCTGTGTATAAAAGTGTCTTTCATTGTAAGCCTGTCTCTGATGATAATGAGAATTCTGAAAACTCTTCCTGAAAGGACAGGAAGTACGAGTGGCCTATATGAAAATTGCAAGATTATTCATTTTGTCTTTTAATATTGTGATATGAAAAAAAATAATATTTTTTAAAGAAATGTGTAGCACAAAGGTAACATATTTAAACAATAGGTCATTTTCTGATGACACATTCTATTTAAATGGCTAATTGTTAATTTAATTATGATATTTAATGTTTAGGTATGAAAATCTGAATTACAGCTGGAGAAACAGATGGCTTGAATAAGCATAGAAAGCAAACAACTAAACAATGGCTATAACTGGCATCTGTTCAGGTCCATGCAGAAATCCTGATACAGCTCAAAGGCACCTAAGCAAACTTAATTTTGACTAGATATTGGGCATCTGGAAATCACTTTTTTTTTATTTTTAGGCTCTGCTCAAAAGTAGCTGGTTGGCAAAAGGCTATAAGTCATTGTAAGGCACAGCCATATTCTTTCCTATTGTGTTCTGTATTATGGGTCAACATGCGCCAACATGCGCGGATTCTTGTACATGAAGCCGTACCATCCATCCATACAACAATTGATATTGCATTCTTCATTTACATCCTTGCAGGCTATGGGGTACTCTCTAAGTATTTGTCTACCACCCATGTTTTACCACCTGCCACGATTTAAAAAATTAAAGGACCTCTTAAATAAACTACAGACAACCCGTTTTTTTTTCATTAAATTATAGACAAACAATTTAATTTATTGTTTCTACTACTTTTTATAAGGGGACCCTGCTAAGAAGATCATAATATCTGAAATCGGTGTGAAGATAGTAGGAGTCTTGTCTGAAGCACAAAGGTATGCAAGTCCATAATCTAAGCAATGAGTTTAAAGCTGATCTGTCACCAGATTTCACAATACAAACTACATACTTTATTATATAAATCACCTAGACCTGAGAAAGCTGGTGTATTTACCATGAAAATACATATCAGAATGATTGTATAGTATTTTTTAAAGATTTCCTGTTTGATCAGTTCTTGGTGGACTCATTGACTCAATGTTAAAATATTCATTCTAATATTCAAATTTTGCAGTCATTCTAACATGGTTATTTTTTTTAATTCATAAGTTCTCTTAAATTGAATCTGTCAGCAGGTTTTTGCTATTTAATTCGAGAGCAGTATATTGCACGAGCAGAAAGCCTGATTCCAGATTTATCATTTGTTATTTATTAGGCTGTGTGCTGTAGTTTCAATACAATCAGTGTTTTATCAGTAGAAGATTATCACTGACTGACTAGGTCTACCATGCAGGTCAGTCCAGATAATATGTTTAGCCCCGCCCCCGCCACTGATTGGCAGTTTACTGACAATGCACAGTGTACACAGGAAGCTGCCAATCAGGGATGTGTGCGGGAAATCTATAGCTCAGCATTCAGAGCACTGCTACAACTACAACAGTGAAAACATGGATTCTATCAAAACAGCACCATGCAGCCCAGTAAGTGATAGTTTTTTCTCCTGAAGATCTAGCAGATCGGAGATCGGAATATCGAGATGTGTTACCCACTCCCACAGTACTGATTGGCAGCTGTCTGTGTACACAGTATATTGACAGAAAGCTGAAAATCAATGCAGGTGTCAGGTTTGAACCAGGAGGCATAAGGCAGCTAGTCCTTTACTGATCAGCTTGTGCTAATAAAACACTGATTTTAATGAAACAACAAACCACAGCCTAGTAAGTGACACATCACTGGAATTAGGCTCTCTGCCCCTACATTATAGTGCCGTCAGATTACATAGCAAAAATCTGCTGACTCATTCCCTTTAACAGAACTTGTTACATTGCATATGTAGTCATGTTATAGAGCAGAAGGAGTTGAGCAGAACGACACATAGCTTTGTGTAAAAATATTCAGTATAACTTGGATTTTATTCATTGAAATCTTGGCTCATTCAGGGCTTTCACAATACAAACTGCATTAGTACATAGATTTTCTTAGTTCTGATGAGACTTGTGTACTTACTTTGAAAAGTCATGTCAGAATGGCTGCAAAAATCCCCAGTACACTCACACAATCAATATTAATTCGAATATCAGACATGAACACTTTGAAAAAGGATTAAACACCATTCTTTCAGGCATTTTAAAAGTAAGTACACCAGTCTCATCAGGACTAAGATATGTATTTTTATAATGTATCAGGTGACAGATCTGATAAAGGGGCATATGTACATTTTTTTACTCCACAGGGCAGAGCCAGCATAGTGTTCTTTTAGAATTACCTTTTACTGGTCCACACAGCTAAGATATTAAGTAAACAATGGAGAAATATATATATATATATATATATATATATATAATGCATGTTGTGACTTACTGCAGTTCCTTCCAGCCGTTGTATTGGTTTCATCTTCTCCGAATCGGCAGTGAGCTGCTCCATCGCAGACTTTATCAATAGGGATGCACTGACCGGTTGATGGACACGGCCATTCTCCAGGGCTACATTCTCTCAAACCACTTTCTAAGATGCAAAAGAATATATTTTTTTAGGTTTCCATTGGAAGTGACAGTAACTATATGAATGGTCATTTCATTATTAAGGCGGGTCATTTCAGTGTAAAAGTTGGTTTCGATTAAGGGTTAAGTTTTCCGTGTCGGATAAAAGCTCTTCCTACATAGTATTATACTTAGACCATCTTAAAGATTAAAATCCAATGTTAAGACACTTTTGTTACTAATAAGAATTACTTTTAATAAGCCATGTTTAAAGGGAATATGTCACCAGGTTTTTGCCACCTAATCTGAGAGCAGCATAACATAGGGGCAGAGATCCTTATTCCAGCGGTGTGTCACTTACTGGGCTGCTTAGTGCAGTTTTGATAAAATCACTGATTAATCAGCAGGAGATTATGCCAGGTAGTGCAGCATATTTATGAGCTCTGTATAACTGCTAGATCTGCAGCAGAGAAAACATTGATTTTTATCAAAATGACAGCAAACAGCTCAGTAAGTGACACATCACTGGAATCAGTGTCTCTGCCTATATATTATGCTAGTCTCAGATGGGGGAGCAAAAACCTGGTGACAGATTCTCTTTAATAAGATTTACAGGGAAGTTATCATCACAAAATAACCTATTATTAAAATCGAATTATTATGTTGCATGTATTTTTAAAGAAAAAAATGGCTTTTTTTATATAATTGTTCATTCTTATGTATTTATTTTTTTTTTAAAAAATATCACTGTGTCAATTTTCACGGTCACAACTGGGGCTTCTTAAAACTCTAACGTTCTGTCCTGTAATGAAGAGTTTTCAGCAGGCTTCTTATCATCAGAGGCTGGATTGCACAGGATTCACCAAACTGAAAAGGTGATGTCACAGTTGACCCTGGTCCCCTATTCCTTCACAAGGACCTTTGCACGCACTCATTAGATGCTTATATTCAAAAGATAGGGTTTGAGTATGTGTATTGCCAGTGTCCCTACAGGGATACCGACTTACTCACTGTTGTTTCCTCCCCCGCAGTTCCGCAGCCGCCCATGTGCTTATCTGCCTCCCCTATGGCTGAGAGGCACTATGTATTTAAGGCACCCTCCTATTAGGGGACGTGCCTGTGCAACGACTTTAGTTAGTCTTCAGTCTTCTAGCTAGTTGTCAGGTTCCTGTGCTCCTGTCCCGTTATCCCTGTGCCCATCACCTGTGCCTGCCTTCCCATACCTATCTCACCCTGCCATGCCCATCATACCTGTCCGTCATCCTGACTGTACCTGCCTGCATCTGTGTCTGTACCCGAGTATGTCTCCTGTCCTGCGGGTCAGCTGTCAAGTCCCGGTCAATGCCCTGGGACTGTGACAGTCTGGGTCCCCCCTATGGTCCAGTGGGTCCACTAACCCCAGTCGCTGCACAGTACACCAAAAGTGAGCGTTACGATCTGTCTACTGCTGCTAATGTTCATGTGTATTTCCTAAAACCACAGGAAGTCTAAAGAAGCCACAGTGACCAGTGTGAAAATGGCAAGAATTGTCATTTCCAATACAGACTGTGATATGGGGGAGGGAAAGAAACTTTGCAAAAAATGTTTAAATAGATGTATTTAAAGATTGGGTGATTTTGTGATGATAGCTTCCCTTTAATTAGCCACAAGGTCCACATAATTGAAAACTAATTGCGCATGATAGATTAAGGAGTAGTTCATGCTGCAGTCTGCAAATTTGTGGGGGGTTGGGTAATACTGTATATATTGGCTCAGTGGTTAGCACTGCAGTCTTGCAGCGCTGGGGTCCTGGGTTCAAATCCCACCAAAGACACCCTCTGCAAGGAGTTTGTATGTTCTCCCAGTGTTTGCGTGGTTTCCTCCGGGTACTCCGGTTTCCTCCCACACTTCAAAGACATACAGGGGACTCTAGATTGTGAGCCCCAATGGGGACAGAGTTGCCATTGTATGTATAGCACTGTGGAATTAATAGCGCTATATAAGTGAATAAAATTATTATTATTATTATTATATATTGGTCAATCAATGGCACTATGCTTAGAATGATGTGATTGGATTCTCTGAGCACGTCCTTATACATACTGTATGTAGCCCATTCATGCTATACATACATGTTTCATTCTATAGCTCTATTTTACTCTACATGTGGCATAGCCTTACCACATCCAGTTTCATCAGCATTGTCATCACAGTCATCGTCCCCATCACAAAGCCAACTCTGGTGTATACAGCGACCACTTGGGCAGGTGAAATAATCCCCTTTACAGGTTGGGTAGCCTAGGTAAAAAGCAAAAGCATATTGTTGCTAGAATACAAAAATGACTGTAGGAGTTTAATGCCGGCGTCACACAGGACGATCTATCGTGCGATCGCACCCGCCCCCGTCGTTTGTACCTCACGGGCAATTTGTTGCCCGTGGCGCACAAAGTTGTTTACCCCGTCACACGTACTTACCTCCCGGACGACGTCGATGTGGGCAGCGAACATCCTCTTCCTGAAGAGGGAGGGACGTTCGGCGTCACAGCGACGTCACACAGCGGCCGGCCAATAGAAGTGGAGGGGCAGAGATGAGCGGGATGTAAACATCCCGCCCACCTCCTTCCTTCCACATTGCCGACGGGACACAGGTAAGCGGTGTTCATCATTCCCGGGGTGTCACACGGAGCGATGTGTGCTGCCACGGGAACGATGAACAACCGGAGCACAGAAGGAGGACCGACATTTTGAAAATGAACAACGTGTCAACGAGCAACGATAAGGTGAGTATTTTTGCTCGTTCACAGTCGTTCGGAGGTGTCACACGGTACAATATCTCTGATGATGCCGGATGTGCGTCACGGAATCCGTGTCCCTGACGACATATCGCCCGATATATCGTACCGTGTGACGCCGGCATAACTGTTGGGTTGTATGAATACAAGAAGTTTTCACAAATCCTCAGGATAACTTATTGAACAATGTGGAACCCACACAAATCAGCAGAGTGGGTAATTTTTGGCCCATTTGGACACATTTATGTGCGTCAGATTGGAACAGCAGTGTGCATGGCTGACCGCCGCTCCATCCATTCCCCATTGGGCCGCCGGAAAAAGTGCACCACTCGGCAATCTCACCGGGAATAAAGGGATCAGAGGTTGAGCATGCACACTGCCACACCAAATAAAAGTGCCCCAATCTGCCAAGGTCTGCCAGAGGCCGGGCCCCCACTACTCATCAATAAGGTATCACCTATGCATGACTACATAACTTGTTTTCATCGGAGAACCCCTTTAATGTACAATCAATTCTTGATACCACGTTTGTCTTCTAACTTCACTACCAAGTTGGTGTACAAAGTCCAAATTTCCACTGAAAAGAATTGGAGTGACTATGAGCATTGGTAAAAATGTAGCTTCATAGAAAAAGTAGGGAGCTGTACATAAAAGTAAAGGTAGCTCCACGAGAAAAGTGGCGAGCCGTATATAAAGTAAAGGTAGCTCCACCGGAAAAGTAGGGAGCCGTATATAAAGTAAAGGTAGCTCTACAGGAAAAGTAGGGAGCCGTATATAAAGTAAAGGTAGCTCCACAGGAAACATAGGGAGCCGTATATAAAGTAAAGGTAGCGCTACAGCAAAAGTAGGGAACTGTATATAAAGTAAAGGTAGCTCTACAGCAAAAGTAGGGAACTGTATATAAAGTAAAGGTAGCTCTACAGCAAAAGTAGGGAGCCGTTTATAAAGTAAAGGTAGCTCCACAGGAAACATAGGGAGCCGTATATAAAGTAAAGGTAGCTATACAGGAAAAGTAGGGAGCAGTACATAAAGTAAAGGTAGCTGCACAGGAAAAGTAGGGAACTATATATAAAGTAAAGGTAGCTATACAGGAAAAGTAGGGAGCAGTACATAAAGTAAAGGTAGCTGCACAGGAAAAGTAGGGAACTATATATAAAGTAAAGGTAGCTCCACAGGAAAAGTAGGGAGCAGTACATAAAGTAAAGGTAGCTGCACAGGAAATATATGGAGCCGTATATAAAGTAAAGGTAGCTCTATAGGAAAAGTAGGGAACTGTATATAATGTAAAGGTAGCTCCACAGGAAAAGTAGGGAGCAGTACATAAAGTAAAGGTAGCTCCACAGGAAAAGTAGGGAACTGTATATAAAGTAAAGGTAGCTCCACAGAGAAAGTAGGGAGCAGTACATAAAGTAAAAGTAACTCCACAGGAAACATATAGAGCCGTATATAAAGTAAAGGTAGCTCTATAGGAAAAGTAGGGAACTGTATATAAAGTAAAGGTAGCTCCACAGGAAAAGTAGGGAGCAGTACATAAAGTAAAAGTAACTCCACAGGAAACATATGGAGCCGTATATAAAGTAAAGGTAGCTCTATAGGAAAAGTAGGGAACTGTATATAAAGTAAAGGTAGTTGCACTGCAAAGGTAAGGAGTCGCACACAAAAAATGTTGAATCGATGTCAATAAATCATTTTGCAATTTTAATTACTAAAAATACTTTGTGTGGTTTGAGATAACTAAGGATCAATTTACATAGCAAGGTTATTGTGCACGAGCGTACCTGTGATGCTTGTTCATGATACTAATGCAGTCTAGTCAGGTTGCTGATCACCCGATGAATGACCATAAAGCTTAAAGCTTGTTTGTCAGGTAAAATTATCTTTTGCACTGCACAAAAAATATTATTTTTGGCAGTACATCACCCTGTGTAAAGGTGACTCATTCTACTGTGAACAATGGCAGCCTGTGGCACTGATCTATTACCAATCATTCAGCAATCTGCCAATTAATGCTTATTTCACTTTTCCTAACCACAAATAACTGTTGTCCAACAGCTCCATCACTGTGTACTAATCCCCGGTGACGCAATCATGTATTCTTCATTGTCTTCTCTGCACATGCCACTTACCATTTTTGAAAAGTAAAGACAAGAAATAACATATATACTCGAGTATAAGCTGACTTTTTCAGCATATTATTTTATGCTGAAAAAGTCCCCCTTAGCTGATAATTGAGTGAGGGTCCCACTTCTGGATTATAAAGTGCATTGTCCCCCCAAAACTGGGGCAAAAATGGGGGTCCGTCTTTTAATCCAGATAAACTTTACCGAGTCGGCATGGCGGAGCAGGATCACAGGACAGAGTATCAGCGAAACTGTGGCTCGGGGCTGCCGCGGCGGTGTCGCGCCTCAGAAGGGTTGGCGATACTGGGGACTGAGGGGTGTCGCGACGGGTGCCATTGAGTCTCTTGGGGAGGCGGCAGACCTCCTTGAACCTGCCGGCAGGCTATGCACCCTGTTGAGCCGGCCGGCAGTTGATACGATCAACTTCAAGAAAATGGCAACGGAGGCTGCGTGTATGCAGATTGAGATCTTGAAAAGTCGAGATCTCAATCTGCGCACATGGCCATTTTCTTGAAGTCTATCATATAGACTCAATAGAGCCCGCAGCCCGCTGGAAAACCCCTGAGCCCCCAGTATCGCCGACACTCCTGAGCTGCGAAACCCCCGAGCCCTAAGTATTGCTGATCTTCCATCCTGTGACTCTGCTAAGCCGCAAATAACCCCATCCTCTGAGCCCGCAACATCGCCGACACAGCAGCCTCCTGAGCTGCTCTACCGCAATCATCGGTGAGCTAATATAAGACATAAGGATTATAAGACAGACCCCTTTTAACATTAAAAAATATTTTTTTCCATTTTCCTTCTCTAAATTTGGGGTGTGCCTTATAATCCTAGGCTTATATTCAAGTCAATAAGTTTACCCAGTTTTTTGTGGTAAACTTAGGTGCCTCGGCTTATACTCGGGTCGACTTATGCCCCCACGTGCCCCTCAGGACTCCCGGACGTTCTGCTTGTCACTGGTAAGCCCTCATGTCCTATAGATAGTTGTTTAAGCTATACAGCCTGGGCACCTCTGATTTGTTTATGAGGTTATAGCCTAGCTGTGTAGCGAATTTTTGGCCATGGTGTCAGTCTCTTCTACATAGGCCTTTAGCTATACTTGATGTATGGCCCGTTAGAAGGCCATATGTCTATGCTTTGGGCCACAAACTAGCGACACATTGGGCCTTTCTATAGACAAGAGGCTACTATACATATATATCTGTTTAGCAGGTCCTGTTTCTCAATACTTGACATCTATCCTGGGTCACGTGGGGTTCTCCCCTCTTCCTTCACTACCCATTCCGGTTACTCTGATTGTTGCTCTGTAATTTTGTAATACCCTGTGCACTATTATTAATAAAATGTTTTATACATTTGTACTACGATGTCTATGGGGTGTTTTCATACCTTGGTGAATTTAAAGACTCTTGTGTTCTGTGTTTTAAATACGACTTATACTCCAGTATATACGGTATATAAAATACATGGCTGCATCAAAAACAGATTAGGAGCATGTCCAACTCGGCTTGGTGAGGTATGTTTAATAATCTAAATCAAAAACGGTCCGTGGAGCCTCTGTTAGGAGTCTCGACATAGAAACTAGCCAGATATCCCTCCAGGAAGGAGTAGCTCTTTTTTGGAAACCACCATAACCACCATATTAAGTGGCCCTTTTAGTCAATATCCAACTCTTTGATAATTTTAAAGATATGACAAGGGAAATACCAAGGCCAGGTATCCATCCACAGACAGCTGTTTCGGGGTATTGCCCCTCATCAGTGTGGAGTAGGATTCTGGCCAGGTGGGAGCAATGCCTGGTAGACGAGCAAGACAAAACAATCACTGATCTTGGGGAGACCAGCCAAAGAAAACACTGCCGGCAGCCAACAAAGGCGCTCAACACAGTGAAATCCTAGGTGCATTGCCCCATGGGAAGTAGGCAAATCAAAAAAGATCTGTGGACCCTCTGTTAGGAGTCTCGACACGGAAAATAGCCAGATATCCCTCCAGGAAGGACCTAGCCAAGGAGTGGCTCTTTTTAGGAGACCACTATAACCACCATATTAAGTGGCCCTTTTAGTCAATATCCAACTCTTTGACAAGTTTAAAGATATGACAATGGAAATGTCGCGGGCGGAGGAGGGGACGCTGCGCTCTCCCACTGCTCGGGTCCGGCTGCCGCTGCTCCTGCTTGGTGGCTCGAGCGATGGGCCGGATCCCGGGGACTCGAGCGGCGCTCCTCGCCCGTGAGTGAAAAGGGGTGGTTTGGTTTTGGGGATATTGTCCGTGACGCCACCCAAGGTTGTGGTGATTGTGTGGACACCACCGCTGCTCTGGACGGGGATCCCGGGAGCGGTGACAGGGAGCAGCTTTGTTGTTATTTCTCCCCTCCGTGGGTAGGGGGTTGGTTCTCCCGGGGCCCGGTGATGGGGTAGGAGTGGATGGCAGGCGGGTTGCGGGGCCCGGTGAGGTGCAGGGTCGCAGGGGCAGCACTGTGCTGCACGGCACGGAGGTACTCACTCAGCCCAATGACGATGACACAGTTCACGGTAAAACAAGCGGCTGGATGGACGGGTCCCTCGGACGGCTGCGGTGTTGTTGTTCCCTGCAGGTTAGTGATGACTGTCTCTCCCTGCACCTAAGTTCAATGTTGATAGCGATGGGTTCCCACCGGTAACCCGCTCCCCGACTTGGATGTAGGCCGGAGAAGCTCCTTTTTGCCCGCAGGCGCTGGCCCTGGGAAATGGTTGCCCTTGGCGGTGGCGGTGTCTCCCCTTCACGGTTGGACGGTTGCCTTCTGTCGGGACTTGACTGTTTGGAAACCCAGGAGGTCCCCTTCACTAACGGATTTGGCAAATTCACGGCGACTCCTAGCCTTGCCGGGGTCCAAAAGGCCCCTGCCACTGGTGCTGGCTTCTCTTTGTGTACCGGTCCGGTACCGCCGGGCCACCACCCATCCACGGTCCTTACGGTAGACTCCAATCGGCCACTCCTGCAGATGGTCACCACCGTCTGCCAACCTTGCTGATCTGTCCGGGCCACACACCCGGACCAACTTCAGGCTGTCTTGCTGTCACTTTTCTCTTTCCACTTTTACTACTCCAACTGCTCTCTTTCCTCTCCAAACTCTATCTCTCTACTTTACCTCCTTCCACTTCCTCCTCCAAAACTAGACTGCCTGTCTTTCCCGCCTCCAGGACTGTGAACTCCTCGGTGGGCGGAGACCAACCGCCTGGCTCCACCCCCTGGTGTGGACATCAGCCCCTGGAGGAAGGCAACAAGGGTTTTGTGTCTGACCTTGATGTGCCTGCAGGGAGTGTGGGGTGTGTAGGTGTAGTTACCTGTGGCCCCTGGCTTGTCCAGGGCGCCACAGAAATACCAAGGCCAGATATCCATCCACATGTTTAATAATCTGAAATTGCAAAATATTTATTTTTACATGTTCTATGTAGCAATTGAATAGCGATATTTTCCGTGAGATGACTATTTTCCTTAGCAATGAAAATAATATTGTTTTCCCCCTGTGTTAATAAATGCACAGAGCTCTGATTCTTGGTCAGAGTGGCCTAAGTGTAGATTGTGAGCCCCAATGGGAACAGTGATGATCACGTTTGAAAAGCGCTGTGGAATTAATAGCGCTATATATGTGAGTAAAATAAAATAAATAAAGTGTCCGATCAGAGTGATGTCTCGGTGCAATTCTCCTATTGGGTCCCAGACAAGTAGAGTCAGTAGCTCCGTGAGTGCTGTCATGTCTGGCTGTGCAGTAAGACGGCTTCAGACAGGAACAATAGCACATGTCTGCCAGCCCCAGACACACCGAGAGTGATTAATGAGGGCGAGGGTTTGGTGAATCTGAAAAAAGCAGACACCAAGCAACGTCTACAGATAATAAGACAGAATTTTTAAAGACTGGAAGGTACAAAGAGTCTGCGGAGCAAGCTTACTCGCAAAGCAAATAAATGATTCTGGTTGGACTAAACGAAAAAGGAATATATAAATCACTTTTCCTCAGCAGTGGACGTGCTCTAACTTTGTAATCCACTGTACTCGCTGGCAAACGTCCATTGGCACACACTGATCTTGGGGGAAGGACAGATGCCCCCATCCCCCCATCCTTCATTGCATTAGGAGCCAAATTTTACCATTTGATGCAGATCTAGTGCAGTTATATGTGCAGTTGTGCTCAAAAGTTTACATACAGTTTTTTTTGCTTTCTTGGCCTTTTTTCATAGAAGAAAACACAAAATCTTTTTTTCCACTCATGGTTAGTGGTTGGGTGAAGCCATTTATTGTCAAACTAATGTGTTTCCTCTTTTTAAATCATAACGACAACCAATAACATCCAAATGACCCTGAACAAAAGCTCACATACCCCAGTTCTTAATACTGTGTATTGCCCCCTCTAACATCAATGACAGCTTGAAGTCTTTTGTGGTAGTTGTGGATGAGGCTCTTTATTTTCTCAGATGGTAAAGCTGCCCATTCTTCTGGGCAAAAAGCCTCCAGTTACTGTAAATTCCTGGGCTTCTTGCATGAACTGTGCGCTTGAGTTCTCCCCAGAGTGGCTCAATGATATTGAGGTCAGGAGACTGAGATAGCTACTCCAGAACCTTCACTTTGTTCTGCTGTAGTCAATGACAGGTCGACTTGGCCTTGTGTTTTGAATTATTGTCCTGTTGGAACATCAAAATACATCCCATGCACAGCTTTCCGGGATGATGAGTGGAAATTTGCCTCCAGTGTTTGCTGATAACGTGCTGCATTCATCTTTCCTTCAACTTTGGCCAAGTTTCCTGTGCCTTTGTAGCTCACACATTCCCACATCATCAGAGATCCACCTCTGTGCTTTACAGTAGGAATGGTGTTACTTTCATCATAGGCCTTATTGACACCTCTCCAAATGTAACTTTTATGGTTGTGGCCAGAACGTTCAATTTTGGTCTAATCACTCCAAATTACCTTGTTCCAGTAGTTTGGAGGCTTGTCTCTGTGCTATTTGGCATATTGTAGGAGAGATACTTTATGGCATTGCACAGTAATGGCTTTCTTCTGGCGATTCAACCATGCAGCCAATTTTTCTTCAAGTGCCTTCTTATTGTGCATCTTGAAACAGCCACACTGCTAGTTTTCAGTCAGTCCTGTATTTCAGCTGATGTTATTTGTGTGTTTTTCTTTGCATCCCGAACAATTTTCCTGGCAGTTGTGGCCGAAATGTTTATTGGTCTACCTGATTGTGGTTTGGTTTTTATAGAGCCCCTAATTTTTCACTTGTTAATCACAGTTTGAACACTGCTGTCTGGCATTATCAATTCCTTGGATATCTTATCTTATATCCCTTTCCTGTTTTATACAGTTCAACTATCTTTTCCCATAGGTCCATTGAGAATTATTTTGCTTTTCCCATGACTCCTAATCCAGAAAAGTTAGTGGCTGGATGAAAGATGCAAGAGTCTGTCTGGATCAAGAAACTCACTCAGCTTTTATGCACACACAGTGATTACAAGCAAACGGGTCAAAGATGAGGATGTTACCTTCATTAGCCATTCAAACCCATTTGTGTCAGCTTTTGTGCATGTTATCAGGCCAAAATCAACAGGGCATGTGAACTTTTGATCAGCGTCATGCAAGAAAGTCCATGAGTTTACAGGAACGTGAGGCTTTTGCCAAGAAGAATGGGGAGCTTTACCATCTGAGAAAATAAAGAGCCTCATCCACAACTACCACAAAAGACTTCAAGCTGTCACTGATGTTAGAGGGGCAATACACGGTATTAAAAACTGGGGCATGTGAACTTTTGATCAGGGTCATATGGATGTTTTTGGTTGCCATTATGATTTAAAAAGACAAAAAACACAGTACTTTGACAATAAATGGCTTCACCCAACGACTAACCATGGAAAAAAAGATTTTGTGTTATCATTCATATTCCATGAAAAAAGGCCAAGAAAGCAAAAAATCTGCCGGGGTATGTAAAGTTTTGAGCACAACTGTAAGTATCATTTATGTAGTCTATTTCAGTTTGGTTGGGGAGATATAGATTATAGTTAAAAATGAACATTACTGCAATTCTTTTCATCGCTTCCATCTCCGCAGTCATCATCGTGGTCACAGATAAAATCCCGGGGGATGCAGTCACCATTTGCACACTGAAATTGGTTGGTTAAACAACTTTGTGCTGAAAAGAAAAAGACAAGAAACTGACAATGTAAATGTATGAAGTAACTATAGCTATAAGGTGCATGTACAGTGTGTCGCCCCATGTCTTAATATTACAAAATCAGGCTTCTGTTTCTTAGGGTGGCTATACATGCTACGATATCGGTACCGATATCGCTAACATGCGACCCGCCCCCATCGTTTGTGCGAAACGGGCATATCGCTGCCCGTCGCGCACAAAATCACGCACCCCCGTCACACATACTTACCTGCATAGCATCGTTGCTGTGACCGGCGTACCGCCTCCTTTCTAAGGGAGCGGTTCGTTCGGCATCACAGCGACGTCACTAAGCGGCCGCCCAATGAAAGCGGAGGGGCGGAGATGAGCGGGACGAACATCCCGCCCATCTCCTTCCTTCCGCATTGTGGCCGGCGGCAGGTAAGGAGATGCTCCTCGTTCCTACGGGGGTCACACACAGCGATGTGCACTGCCGCAGGAACGAGGAACAACAACGGCAAAGCGACAGCAGCGATGATTGGGAGCAGACCCCCATGTCAACGAGGAGCGATTTTGGACGTTTTTGCAACGATCCAAAATCGCTCTTTGGAGTCACACACTACGAGATCACTACAGCGGGTTGGATGTGCGTCACAAAATCCGTGACCCCAACGAGATCGCTGTAACAATATCGTAGCGTGTAAAGCCCACTTTACTCTAAGACATACTGGAGCCCAGTGAAAAGGGGGGCCCGGCGGGACTTGGGGCTTAATAATGCTAAGGAATTGCCCAGCCGGGTCTCCTTCTTCACCGGGCTCCATACCCCAATCATGGTGGTCATGCCCTGATGAAAGCCCTGAAACCATTTAAAAAAGAATTGTAATATAAAGCAGGTAATAGGGAATGTTTTAAATATACCCATTAAATGATATGGTTGTGTATTACAGATCTGTGTTAAATGAGTTCTTAAAGGGTTGTTCCACTGCTTTGATTTTTATGACCTATTCTAAGGATTGGTCATTAATACCCAATATGAGACCAACAGGGGACACCTAGCACCCTCAACCAGCCATATGTAAGCAGTTGATCTGCTGCGCAGCACAGATCTGCAATAGCACAGCTCTGTAACCTATTACATGTGCAGTGCCCAGCAGTGAACACTGTATATTTTATAGGACTGTGGTGTTCTGCTCCATGCACGGCTTATATCAGGCCGCTGATGGCACTTAGAACAGTTGATCAGTGGAGGTGCTTGGTTTCATACGCCCACCAATATTGTGGGATGGGTTATAAATATGAAAGTATTGCACCATATCTTCTGGGTTAAATCTAGACTTCACAGAATTGCTGTGGACATGCAATTCATAGCACAATGTGAAGCAAAAACATGTAACACGTGGATTTGGCTGCAAAATCACCCCAAAAATCTTTTTCTCAATGTACCTTAAGGCCACGTGCACACATTGAGTATTTAGTGAGTTTTTTACCTCAGTATTTGTAGCCAAAACCAGGAGTGGGTGATAAATACAGCAGTGGTGCCCGTGTTTCTATTATACCTTTCCTCTGATTGTTCCACTCTTAGTTTTGGCTACAAATACTGAGGTAAAAAACTCACAAAATACTGAACGTGGCCTTACAAATACTGAGATAAAAACTCACAAAATGCTGAACGTGGCCTATTGGGTAGCAGAAGATAAGGTCGTGTTTACATGTTGAGTATTTAGTGAGATTTTTACCTCAGTATTTGTAAGCCAAAATCAGGAGTGGGTGAAAAATCCAGAAGTGGTGAATGAATTTCTATTATACTTTTCCTCTTGATTGTCCCACTCCTGGTTTTAGCTTAAAAATACTGAGGTAAAAAAACTCACTAAATGCTAAATATGGCCCATTGTACAGTAGAAGATAAGGCCGTGTGCACACTTTGAGTATTTGGTGAGTTTTTTACCTCAGTATTTGTTGGCCCAAACAAGGAATGGGTAATGATGAATGCAGAAGTGGTGCCAGAGTTTCTATTATACTTTTCCTCTGATTGTTCCACTCCTGATTTTGGCTACAAATACTGAGGTAAAAAACTCTCCAAATACTCAATGTGTGCACGTGGCCCAATTGTTAACAGAAGAAATGACAATGTGCACACATTGAGTATTTGGTGAGTTTTTTACCTCAGTATTTGTAAGCCAAAACCAGGAATGGGTGAAAAATGCAGATTTGATGTCCGTGTTTCTATTATATTTTTCCTTTGATTGTTCCACTCCTGGTGTTGCCTTACAAAAACTGAGGTAAAAAACTCACTAAATACTCAATGTGCGCGCTTGGCCTTATCTTCTGCTACCCATTAGGCCGCATTCACACATTCAGTATTTGGTGAGTATTTTACCTCAGTACGTGTCTGCGAAAACCAGGAGTTGGTGAAAAATGCAGAAGTGGTGCCCTTCTTGTTTCTATTATACCTTTCCTCTAACTGTTCACCTCCTGGTTTTGGCTACAAATACTAAGGTAAAAAACTCACCATGTACTAAATGTCTGAATGTGGCCTAATGGGCAGTAGAAGATAAGGCCATGCACACACATCGAGCGTTTAGTGAATTTTTAAGTTAGTATTTGTAAGCCAAAACAAGGAGTGGAAAGATCAGTGGAAATAAATATATATATCCATCTATGCATAGATATCTATATCTATCTATATATCTATATATATATATATATATATATATATATATATAGATATATATATAGATATACTCTAAAGAAATAAAGGATATATATATATATATATATATATAAGTTTGGGCACCCCCGGTCAAAATGACTAGTATTGTAAACAGTTAAGCAAGTTGAAGATGAAATGATGTCTACAAGGCATAAAGTTAAAGATGAAACATTTCCTTTGTATTTTAGGCAAAATATTTTTTTTATTTTTATCTTTTACATTTTAAAATTGGCAAAAAATAACAGTGGGCTGATGCACAAGTTTGGGCACCCTGCATCGCTAGTATTTAGTAGTGCCCCTTTTGGCAAGTATCACAGCTTGTATACACTTTTTGTAGGCAGCCAAAGAGTCTTTCAATTCTTGTTTGAGGGCTTTTCATCCATTCTTCCCTGGCAAAGTCTTCTGGTTCTGTGAGATTCCTGGCTCGTCTTGCATGCACTGCTCTTTTGAGGTCTAGCCACAGATTTTCATTATTTTCAGATCAGAGGCCTGTGACGGCCATTGTTAAGCCTTCAGCTTGCGACTTTTGAGGTAGTCTATTATGGATTTTGAGTTGTGTTTAGGATCATTATCCATTTGTAGACGGCATCCTCTTTTCAACTTTAGCTTTTTACCCATGGATTTATGTTTGCATCAAGAATTTGTTGAAATTTCATTGAATACATTCTTTCCTCTACCTGTGAAATTTTACCTGTGCCATTGGCTGCAACACAATCCCAAAGCATGATTCATCCAGCCCCATGCTTAATGGTTGGCGGTATTATTATTTTCCTGAAGTCCTATGCCCTTTTTTTTCCTCACATACCTTTTGATGGTTGTGACCAAAGAGTTATATTTCAACCTCATCAGTTCACAGGACTTGTTTCCAAAATGCATCAGGATTGTTTAGATGTTCTTTTGCATACATCTGATGCTGAATTTTATGGTGAAAGATGGAGGAGAGGTTTTCTTCTGATGACTCTTCCTTGAAGGCCATATTTGTGCATGTGTCTCTGAATAGTACAGCAATATTCCACAATTTGGAATCTGATGAATCTTCCTGAAGGTCTTTTGCAGTCACGCAGGGGTTCTGATTTGCCTCTCTAGCAATCCTACAAGCAGCTCTCACAGAAATTTTGCTTAATCTTCCAGACTTTATCTTGATCTCCACTGTTCCTGGTAACTTCCATTTCCTTATTAAATTTCAAACGGAGGAAAGGGCAACTTGAAAACACTTTGCTCTTTTCTTAAAGCCTTCTCCTGGTTTATGGGCCTTCATCATTTTCATTTTCAGAGTGCTAGGCAGCTGCGTAGAAAAACTCATGGCTGCTATTTTTGGCACAAGGTTAGAGGAGGCTGGGTTTTTATAAAGCAATGAAATTTGCATCACCTGACCTTTCTTAAAATGACAGTGAACAAGCCATAACCCTTACAGGCTAATTAAAGTCTGAAACGTTGGTCAAAGTTATCTGAGCACACAAATATCCAAGGGTGGCCAAACTTTTGCATTGGCCAATTTCCCTTTTGTTTAAATTTAAAATGTAAAAGATGAAAACAATAATTCTTTTTTTGCCTAAAACACAAAGAAAATGTGTCATCTTTAACTTTATGCCTTTTAGGGATCACTTCATCTTCAACTTGCCTAACTGTTCACAATAACAGTAATTTTGACCAGGGGTATCCAAACTTTTACATGCCACTGTATATATAAAAATAAAGGGCACACCAAAATACAACATCCTTGTTTAAGTGTTCCCTTTATTTTCTTGAGCAATATACACGAGTATATATATATATATATATATATATATATATATATATATATATATATATGCACATGTATATACAGTGCTGGCCAAAAGTATTGGCACCCCTGCAATTCTGTCAGATAATACTCAGTTTCTGCTTGAAAATTATTGCAATCACAAATTCTTTGTTATTATTATCTGCATTTATTGTGCTTGCAATGAAAAAACACAAAAGAGAATGAAACAAAAATCAAATCATTGATCATTTCACACAAAACTCTAAAAATGGGCCAGACAAAAGTATTGGCACCCTTAGCCTAATACTTGGTTGCACAACCTTTAGCCAAAATAACTACGAACAACCGTTTCCGGTAACCATCAATGAGTTTCTTACAATGCTCTGCTGGAATTTTAGACCATTCTTCTTTGGCAAACTGCTCCAGGTCCCTGAGAGTTGAAGGGTGCCTTCTCCAAACTGCCATTTTCAGATCTGTCCACGGTGTTCTATGGGATTCAGGTCTGGACTCATTGCTGGCCACTTTAGTAGTCTCCAGTGCTTTCTCTCAAACTATTTTCTAGTGCTTTTTGAAGTGTGTTTTGGGTCATTGTCCTGCTGGAAGACCCATGACCTCTGAGGGAGACCCAGCTTTCTCACACTGGGCCCTATATTATGCTGCAAAATTTGTTGGTAGTCTTCAGACTTCATAATGCCATGCACACGGTCAAGCAGTCCAGTGCCAGAGGCAGCAAAGCAACCCCAAAACATCAGGGAACCTCAGCCATGTTTGACTGTAGGGACCATGTTCTTTTCTTTGAATGCCTCTTTTTTTTCCTGTAAACTCTATGTTGATGGCTTTTACCAAAAAGCTCTACTTTTGTCTCATCTGACCAGAGAACATTCTTCCAAAACGTTTTAGGCTTTCTCAGGTAAGTTTTGGCAAACTCCAGCCTGGCTTTTTTATTTCTCGGGGTAAGAAGTGGGGTCTTCCAGGGTATCCTACCATACAGTCCCTTTTCATTCAGACACCGACAGATAGTACGGGTTGACACTATTGCACCCTCGGACTGCAGGGCAGCTTGAACTTGTTTGGATGTTAGTCGAGGTTCTTTATCCACCATCCGCACAATCTTGCGTTGAAATCTCGAAATCTTGAAATTTTTCTTTTCCTTCCACATCTAGGGAGGTTAGCCTCAGTGCCATGGGCTTTAAACTTCTCGATGACACTGCGCACCATAGACACAGGAACTTTCAGGTCTTTGGAGATGGACTTGTAGCCTTGAGATTGCTCATGCTTCCTCACAATTTGGATTCTCAAGTCCTCAGACAGTTCTTTGGTCTTCTTTCTTTTCTCCATGCTCAATATGGTACACACAAGGACACAGGACAGAGGTTGAGTCAACTTTAATCCATGTCACCTGGCTGCAAGTGTGATTTAGTTATTGCCAACACCTGTTAGGTGCCACAGGTAAGTTACAGGTGCTGTTAATTGCACAAATTAGAGAAGCATCACATGATTTTTCAAACAGTGCCAGTACTTTTGTCCACCCCCTTTTTTATGTTTGGTGTGGAATTATATCCAATTTGGCTTTATGACAATTTTTTTTTTTTTTTTCATTGAAGACAAATTAAATGAAGATAATAATACCAAAGAATTTGTGATTGCAATCATTTTCAAGAAGAAACTGAGTATTCTCTGACAGAATTGCAGGGGTGCCAATACTTTTGGCCAGCACTGTAGATTATATATATATATATATATATATAGATAGATAGATAGATAGATAGAGAGAGAGAGCTACAAATACTGAGGTAAACTACTCACTTAATACTGTACTGAACGTGTGCACATGACCCCAAAAGGTTGTGTGTCTAAAGCCTAAAAGACTTCATATCAAAACTGTCCGGCAAAAACCTGACTATGATATAAGGTAGGGTTTATGTCAATATGCAAAACTGATAATTTTGGGGCATTTGGAGAAATTTATTGGTAAAACATAGGAAAAACATATAATTTCCAAGATTTGAGATTCCAATCTTACTATACAAAATCCCTGATTTAGAGCAAATGCTTATTAGTCCGCACAGTGGATAAACTAGTCTCCTCAGTTTGAGTTTAATGTGTAACATTTTATTTAAATATCTTATCTCTGCTACTAAAGGAACATAATATTACGGAAAGGATCACATATTCCCAGAGGTCCGGTAAGAGGACTGGACAATATAGTGAGGGTACAAGCAGACAAATTCTTCTCATAGGAGGTCTGCACTATCTGATAACTCAAAATGAAAGATTTCAATTTTAAACACCCAAACGTCTTTAGGCTAAGTGCACACGCTGCAAATTTGGTGCAGAAATTGTCTACATTAAATCTGCACCTTCTGGCAGAAAAGCGCACCAAAAACGCATGCGGTTTGTTACGTTTTTGTTGCGTTTTTCTTAGTCAATGGCTGGAAAGGCTAAAAAGTGCAGGAAAAAAAATGCCCCAACAATTGACATGCTGCAGATTTTTTTTCTGCACCAAATCTGCAAGGAAAAAAAAAAGCAACGTGTACACAGCACTTTAGAAATCTCGCAGACTTTGCTGGCTTCAGGAGTGACAGGCAGATTTTGGTGCAAATTTCTCAAAAAACGCATTAAAAAAATGCCTTAATACAGATCTTCAAGGAGAAGACCTTTAGGCTATGTGCCCACTGGGAGAGTGTCCTGCGGTTATATCCGCAGGACATTCCGCAGGAGCTCCCAGAAATCTGCAGCACAACTTTGTCTGTTTCCATGCTGCGGATTATTTGCGGAATGTCCTGCGGATATGCTGCGGTCATTCTGCATTGAGGATACAGTACCATGGCTTCGGCACTGCATCCTCAATGCAGAACAAGTGCTGCAGTGATCGGGCGTTCATACTTACCTCCATCACGCAGCACCTCGCTTTCCGGCGTCCGGGTCACTCTGTCAGCGTCTGCAGGAGAAGGTGGGCGGGCCTGAACTAGCTCCGGCTGTCACATGACCAGAGCTCGTGCAGGCCCCGCCCACCTCTTCCTTCCTGTACCTGGATCCACTGCGCTCCTGTACACCAGATGGAGAGAGTGACTCCGGTGAGGCAGGTAAGTATATGGGACCCTGCGGAGAAATCCGCAGGAATAATTGACATGTTGCTGATTTTTCCGCAGGGAAATATGCATTATTTCCGCTACGGAAAAATCTGCAGCGTGGGCACAGCAGTTCCCAAATGCCATAGAAATGGCTGGGGAGTAGCTGTGCTGCAGATTTTTTAAAAATCCGTGGAATTTCCGCGAAAAATCCGTGACAAATTCCGCGCATTTTCCGCAGCGTGGGCACATAGCCTTACAGTTCTCCACTGATTTGCCTCCAGAATTCCTAAGACGAAATCTGAGCAGAGAGAGATTAATTAAAAGGAAATGCATATTCATTATTTTCCTTTGTCTATAGATCATGAAGTTGAGTTTTCTCTGATACTGTCCAATGGCGCAAAAACCCTTATAAACAGGGGATTCCCTTATATTAGACTGATGAAAGCAAAAAAAAAAGACTGGCTGCTGCGAGATATAACAGACTTGTGTTATGTGATCTATTTTATTAAAAACTGTACATAGGTTTTACATTTTATATCTTAAATATATAGAAACATAGATGGATAATAAAAAAAGAATTGTGCTTTCCATTTGTAAAATAAATCACTGGTTGAATGCAGGGACATAGGTATAGGGGGGCAGAGGTTGTAGTTGTACTCAGGCCAATAATGATATGTGATACCACACAGTCCGATCACTTACTGCAGTTGGCCTCATCGGAAGCGTCCCGGCAGTGGACAATCCCATCACATCTCTGACTTGTATTGAAGCAGGCTCCACTGGCACAGGAAAGCTGGCTGCACACAGGGTATTCTGTAAGTGGAATGTGACAACAGTTTCCATTGAGTTAAAGAAGTGAACAGATCATTACTTTTCTGTCTGCACTTTCATTGGTTTACACCTTCTAGTTGAGGAACTTATTGGGAATTCCTTGCTAGATCTTGCAAAGTGGGTAACATACAGATCACTTCTCATGACCGGTGGGAATCAACGAGGTCAGACCCTGAGCAAAAATTAGCAAGGCAAAAATAAAAAAAACGATGTGGTGGGCGCTATCAAGATGAAGACCAAGATGAGAAGGTGGAGAAAAACAAACAACCAACATTTATTTAAATACAGCAACGCATTTCAAAAATCAAATTTCTTCCTCAGGTTATCATACAATGAAATATTCAAGACAACTTGTAAAGGAAGCCGTGATCCAAGTGAATTACATGTTACAGCCATTGGCGAGTGTCAAAAGCAGACACACAATGGAGCACCGTGTGAGTGGTTTATAAACATAATACAACTAACAAAATGAAAATTAGATATACAATCTCTAGATGAAAAAAGCAAATGATAAAGAAAAATGTAAAAATTTCGAACAAAAAAAGAAAAAAAATAGAACACCATAAATAGTTTATAAACATAATACAACTATAAAAATGTAAGTTATATATACAATATCTAGATAAATAAAGCAAGATATTTTTTGTAAAAAAAAAAATGAAAGAATTTTGCAGGTAAATTAATCACTTGCTGCCAAACGCCCCCGAGACTACATCTGATAATGGAGGTCCCAGCATCAGGACATATGTGATCAGCCATATTTTTTTTCCAAGGAAAGCTTTTAAGAAAAGGGATTAGGTAATAGCAGACAATTTCTTTATTTACATCATGGATTTTCAGGTGCAGGAATGGAAGAATAGGTAAAATGATCCGTGATTTAAAGGTCTTAGGTTAAAACATGATATTCAGGAACTAAACCATCACAGGCTTTGTTTGGTCATTTAATGAACATTTTTGGATGGGAAGTATTTAGCTTTCATGAAATAGATTTGCATCAGAAATTTCTCATGACATCACACATGGTGGCGATAGGTCCATATTACTGCATTGTATGGTATAGAGCGTTATATTCTACAGACTCTAGGGGAGAATGCCAATTTAATGGCCCCATGCACATTACATATCTGTTGGCTGAACAATGGATTGTCCAACAAATATCTCTCCTGACGCCCCCACTCTCTGATAACGTAGCTGTCAGGGTCCCCTGCCAGTGACTTAAGGTGGCTTTACACACTGCAACATCGCAAACGAAATCGCTGTAACGTCACCGGTTTTGTGACGTTATAGCGACCTCCCCAGCGACATTGCAGTGTGTGAAACACATCAGCGACCTGGCCCCTGCTGTGAAGTTGTGATCGCTACAAATCGTTCAGGACCATTCTTTGGTCCTTTGTTTCCCGCTGTGCAGCAAACTTTTAGTGTGTAAAGGGGACTTTACAGCGACTTCGTTAGCGACTTCCCTTTCAAAAAGCTGCTTTACAACGTCCCCAATGACTAGCTAGGTCGTTCTGCAGGTCCGGATCGCTGTTGCGTCGTTGGCCAGGTTTGCCTGTTTGACAGCTCACCAGAGACTCTGTAGCGATCCCGGCCAGGTTGGGATCGCTGGTGGGATCGCTAGAAAGTTTCAGTGTGTAAAGGGGCCTTTACTCCCGGCAAAAAAAAGGATAAGATATTGGAGAGCTAACAAGATGGCTCTCCTCCAACATCATCTATTGGGGGATTGTTGATAGGCCCCCATACACATTAGACTGCCAGCCTATCTCATTGGGTCTGACCAACTTTAGTCTAATTTGTATAGGAGCTTTAATGCAGCATGCAATGAACTTCATAGGTGCATATAAAATCAGAGCTATGAGGAGCCTTAGTAATGGTCCATGGCAGGCTATTGGTACCGTATTACCACTATTATTATAGGCACCCCACTTGCCAACAGCGTGTCACAGACTGATATGATCTTGGGGGGATCTAGGATCATAAGGTCACAACGTGTTGTTGATCACAGATCCTCTCTAGTGCCCGCTCATCGATTACCCTGAGTTGGAGCATATATAATTCCATCCAGTACTGAAGAGATTCAGGTTCATTTCTATCCTGCAGTGATCTAACAGGTAGTTGTAATCTCAGCTGCAGCCACTCCCTTCTGCTATAAATATGTGCTATTCACTCCTCCCTATGCCAGCTATAGCTCATACCTAAGTGGACCATGTAGAAAGAGCTAGTCACTGCATAGCTGTGGTAACATTTCTATTGCAGCTGTGAAGGTTCCTACTGAAGAAACCTTTTAACGCCTGCCTGGATCCACAGACTCAGACGGGCTGTAATGGACAGGCTAGAGGGAAGCCACTCACCAAGCAGGAGCCCTAGAACCCTGAAACCCTTTAACCCCTATACAGGGATTTGGTATTACACAGGGCCCAAGGTGATCACTACCTGTGTGTAACTCCTGCCTGGATCAACAGACTCAGACAGGCTGTAATGGACAGACTAGGGGGAAGCCCCTCACCAAGCAGGACCCCCAGAACCCTGAAACCCTTTAACCCCTATACAGGTATTTGGAATTACACAGGGTACTGGAGATTTCTACCTGTGGAAGGCTGCAGTCCGAGAGAGTAGTCGTCAGGCAGGGTCAAACCAGGAATAGCAGAACAGGGACAGAATCGTCAGGTAAGGACGTAATCAGCAAACGAAGCAAAGGTCAAATCCAGATCGGGCAGCAAGGTACATAAATGACAGGCAGAACGGTAGTCAGAACACAAGCTTGGTCAGCGCACAGGAATCAAAATACAAACAGCACAGGAACCAGGAATACAAACTATCTCTGGCAGTGGTCACATGACAGGAGGGGGAATAAGAAGGGTGTGGCGTCTTACCCTTGGCTGCAGGTGAATGATGGCAACTTCAGCTGGAAGACACACGTCACCTACAGTCAGCCAGTGGTACTGCAGGTTCCAGGGAAACCCAGCATAGTGAATGAACGTAGCCTGTGCTCAGCAGAGCCACGGGCACCGACTCCTCTCCCATCACTAGCACTATCCATGGTGGGAACACGGCGTCGCCTGGCGATTGAAGCAGAAGTCACAGGAGCGGACTGCGGTGGGGACATGACAAAACCTTGGAGTGCTTTACGTTGTGTCTTTCTCCACCTGATTGTCTTACCTACCTCGTGTTGTCTTATTGTAGTGACGTAACTTGCATCTCACTGGCCCTCACTAGTCAGGGTGAGTAGAGGGCCAGAGAGGGCCTAGGCACATGATGGCGCACAGGGAAAGGACCCATCTAAGGACATTAGAGAATGCAGGGACCAGATTCAGGTAAGTGTTAGGAGGTGACTCTGCTCCCCTCTCCCTAGCGCAAGGGCCTACCATTGTCTTGTGTACTCTTTGGGTAACGTAGGTTTTCTCCTCCCCCAGCGTATCACCACCCAGGTGTTTCCGGTGAGTTGTGCCGTTTGCCAGACCAGAAGACCACTTGTACCAGCCGTGAAACCCGTAGTCACATCCTGACACCCCCTGATCAAAACTATTTACTTAGGCCGATTTCATACAGTATATTTGACAAGTACAGCCTGATTTATACATATGAGGATGTTGAGTTTGGGTAAGGAGACATGCATCCGGTCTGGACCATGAAAGTTGGATGTATGAAAGTTTTTATAAATTATCATTATTTTTTAATTTCCAGATTGTCAAAACTAGAGTAATCATGTCATTTTCCAAATTATCATTAATTTTTATACACATGGTGCAGACACAAGACCAGACGTTCTTACCCCCTATAGAACCCTTTCTATACATTTTGCATTCCTCCTCTGTCATTGCAAACAGTGAAATGTAAGGAATGTTATCATCACTCGCAGCCTCTAATGGTCATTTCACATAAAACAGCAGCACACTGTTTGATGAATAAGACACTTCATCTGCTCTAATTAAATGGGTTATGGCTACAACATTGCTCAGATGTTTATCTTCGTCTGCATGGGTAGTTTTTCCTTCCCACTAATCCCATTAGCCGCAAAGTGGACTGTGCTTTAAAAACTCCTTGTCCCATTTTATGACATGTCCAGGAGCCGAGATACTTAATATTGGGGAATTTTTCAGTTGACTGGCCTCTTAAATAATGTACCACAGTGAGAGGCAAACTTGAGTTCTTATCTCCTGTGCAACTTGGATCTGTTTGCTGAACTATCCAAGACAGGATCACCAGGCCAAGAATAGTGTGTACTACTCCTTGGGGATCTCTTTACTTTAAAGCACCAGTAGGACATTTGGAGCTAAAAAAAAAATCTCCTTGACTTACTTGGGGACGGTTTCCTCTACTTAATTGAAATCCTTTGAAGCTTATCCAACAGATACAGTTTTTTTTCTCTTCTGTTTTCTACAAAGTGATTTAGAGGGAGAACTGTGGAAGTGCAGAATTCAGTAATAGGAGTCTGTACAAGATCCTCAGCTTGAACCTGATGGATATCTGATATATGAAGGACGATGCTAACGCAGTGTTTTGTATGTACAAGTTTTAGTGAAAAAAAGAACATTTTTTTTTCTAATTTACAATACATATATATATAAAATAAAGGAAACTTACTAAAGGGAACTTGTCACCATATTTTTCCCTATTAAACCAAAAATATCACCTTCTGCAGCTCCTGGGCTACACCTTGTTGCTGGCCCCCTTTTCAAACCTCCAAAACAATATTATAAAATGTTACCTTTTCGTATGCAAATTAGTTTTGTTGGCCAGATGGGCGGGCTCTATTTCACCTTCTGTCCCCCCTCCTGCTGCTGTTCGCCATCCCCCAGTCTTGATTTGCATGGATGACGACGGCCTGTCATCCTCCACGCTGATGCCGAAGTCTCGCGCAGGGCAGTTAGCAGAGGCCGCTATCGCGAGTCTGAGCAGAAACTATCCCTCTCTCGTGCCGGTGATACATTTGCGCAGGCTTGAGATTATGGGCGGGTACTAGAATAGCGTTGGTGAGGTCATGCACAGCGCCGCCCATAATCTCGAGCCTGCGTAAATACATCACCGGCGCGAGAGGGATAGTTTCTGCTCAGGTCTGCGATAGTGGCCTTTGCTAACTATGCCTCCGCAAGACTTCAGCATCAGCGTGGAGGATGACAGGGCCGTCGTCATCCATGCAAATCAAGACTAGGGGATGGCGAACAGCGGCAGGAGGGGGGACAGAAGGCGAAATAGAGGCCACCTATCTGGCCAACCAAAGTAATTTGCATACGAAAAGGTAATATTTTGTAAAGTTGTTTTGTCGATCTGAAAAGGGGGCCAGCAACAAGGTGCACCTTCATAGAATGCAGCCAAGGTGCTTCAGAAGGTGATATTTTTGGTTTACTAGGGAAAAATCTGGTGACAGATTCCCTTTAAGAAGAACCTGTTAATTGCCATAAATATGTAATTTAAGTATTGCAAACAGACAGAAATGCACTGAGCAATGCAAACAGACAGAAATGCACTGAGCAATGCAAACTGGTAGAAATGCACAGAGAAATGCAAACAGACAGAAATGCACTGAGCAATGCAAACAGACAGAAATGCACTGAGCAATGCAAACAGACAGAATTGCACTGAGCAATGCAAATAGACAGAAATGCACAGAGCAATGCAAACAGACAGAAATGCACTGAGCAATGCAAACAGACAGAATTGCACTGAGCAATGCAAATAGACAGAATTGCACTGAGCAATGCAAATAGACAGAAATGCACAGAGCAATGCAAACAGACAGAATTGCACTGAGCAATGCAAATAGACAGAATTGCACTGAGCAATGCAAATAGACAGAAATGCACTGAGCAATGCAAATAGACAGAAATGCACAGAGCAATGCAAACAGACAGAATTGCACTGAGCAATGCAAACAGAGAGAATTGAACTGAGCAATGCAAATAGACAGAAATGCACTGAGCAATGGAAATAGACAGAAATGCACTGAGCAATGCAAATAGACAGAATTGCACTGAGCAATGCAAACAGACAGAATTGCACTGGGCAATGCAAATAGAAATGCACAGAGCAATGCAAACAGGTAGAACTGCTCTCAGCTATGCAAACCAATAGAAATGCACACAGCAATGCAAACAGGTGGAAATGCACTGAGCAATGCAAACAGGTAGAAATGCACTGAGCAATGCAAATAGAAATGCACTGAGCAATGCAAACAGATAGAAATGCACTGAGCAATGCAAACAGGTAGAAATGCACTGAGCAATGCAAACAGATAGAAATGCACTGAGAAATGCAAACAGGTAGAAATGCACTGAGCAATGCAAACAGATAGAAATGCACTGAGAAATGCAAACAGATAGAAATGCACTGAGAAATGCAAACAGATAGAACTGCACTGAGCAATGCAAACAGATAGAAATGGACTGAGCAATGCAAACAGGTAGAACTGCTCTCAGGAATGCAAATCGATAGAAATGCACATGGTCCTCAACTCTTCCCTATGAGCATTTTAATGATGACCACACCCACTTCCCTAACAAGACTAGATTGATAGAAAAGCAGCATTTGTACAGCAGCATTTACACCAAGTTAAAAAAAAAATCATATTTATGACAAGTTGTCACTTGCTCCTCTTCAAAAAGACCTCCTGGTAGATGAATTATTTAAGTGATATCCTACCAAAGCATTCATTTGTGAATATAACTGTGTTTATTATACTGCAAGTTAGGGGCCAGAAAATGTTCACTAACCCAATAACAGCTTAAAAGTAGAAAAAAAAATCTATATATATTTTATTTGGTAAGTGCCAGAAGAGAAACAGTAGGTGGTCATCTGTGCTGCTGATGGAGGTTCGAAAGAATCATCTAAAACACAAGTAGAGTTGACGAGATTTCATTATCCATTTGTTTCAAGGTCTTCAGATTTCTATATCAGCATATAACCACATGCAAAAGTTGGCCGTATACTATCATGGTGTCTATGAAAAGAGAAAGATCAGCTCAGTTTACCCCTAACAACCTGCTCCATCAATGGTTTTTACCTAGCTAAGAGCGATCACAAGACTTCTATAGACACTGGGTTATCATTCACAATTTCTTATTTAAAGTCATTTTCCATTTTTGCCTTGTGGGATGAGTTGCCATTTTTGGAGGTATCGTCCTCATGCACCGGCACTGTCCTTCTTTTGGCTTGGGGGTCACTACATCTGGGAGCCTGATGTATTGGTACACTGTCCCCTGATCAACCTTGGATACCAAAAACTAGGGGGAAATGCGTCGGGATTTGCTGTTTGGAGAACATAGTTGAACTAAGTATATTTTATTATCTTACGATATCAGCCTTTTTATCTGGTGTTTGTTCACTTTTTCACGTTTTTAGTGTGGTCAGGACAATAATAGGGATGCCCTACAGTCTTCCGACGGTGAGTGAGGGTGCCAGTACAACGTAAGGGGGCTTTACACGCAATGACATATCTAACAATATGTCGTCGGGGCACGGAATTCGTGACGCACATAAGGCATCGTTAGGGACGTCGTTGCGTGTAACAGCTCTGAGCGAGTGTTAACGATCAAAAATAATCACCTTATCATTGATCATTGACACGTCGTTCATTTTCAAAAGCTTGTTGGTCGTTGTGGACGTAGGTTGTTCGTCGTTCCTGAGGCAGCACACATCGCTATGTGTGACACCCCGGGAACGACGAAAAACAGCTTACCTGCGTCCTCCGGCAACGAGGTGGGCGTGTCGATAATGCAGCTGCTCTCCGCCCCTCCCCTTCTATTGGACGCCTGCTGTGTGACGTCGCTGTGACACCGCACAAACCGCCCCCTTAGAAAAGAGGCAGTTCGCCTTCCACAGCGACATCGCTGGGAAGGTAAGTCCGTGTGACGGGGCCTAGCGATATTGTGCACCACGGGCAGCGATTTGCCCATGATGCACAAACGACGGGGGCGGGTGCATTCAGGAGCGACATCGCTAGCGATGTTGCTGCGTGTAAAGCAGCCTTTAGGGCGTTATACCCCACATTGTTCAGTTGGGTGTCCTAGGGAATTATTAGGGTCAGTTCTTCTAGGATATTACTTTTGCATTTTATTTGATCTGGCTCTCCCTAATCATTGCGTATTGACCACCTATTGGGGTTTCACTTTGTTTGTTTTACGTTTTGAACAGGCCTTATCTTTTAAGTATATTGATTAAAAGTTATATTTTATAGGGTTTTTTTCTTACATGGTCTGCACTCTCGATTACCCTGATACATTTGCTACAGCTTAGGTTTTCAGTTTATACTCCCCGCTCCATCGGTGGTTTTTGCCTAGCGAAGCACACTCACAAGTCTTCTATAGACATTGGGTTATCATTCACAGTTTCTTTTTTTAAAGGCAATTAGCAGTCTTGCGGCGCTCCTGCTACCAATGGTGGAACGTATTAGATGATTTTTGGTCATATGACTAGACCAATATACAAATAAGTAAGGATATATTTTATATGTACATTAAAATATAATTAATTACACGTTTCGGCTCGGATGTTCGACACCTTTATATATAAAAAAAACTTCACTACACTCAGATTGGCGCCGCGTTTGTCTCTTTCTATCTTTCCCTGTCTACAGGGTATTTTTTCAGTTTTTTTTGTAAGTACTTTTTTTTTTTTTTGCCTTGTGGCATTAGTTGCCATTTTCGGGCTAAATTCTTCAAAATGACGCATGCAAATCATTTATTTATGGGAAAGTCAAAAATGGTCTTTTTGTTCTCTTTTTAGTTTTAAGACTTTTTGGCTCTAAAAGTAGCACGGTTTGCAAAACGCCGCAAAAATTGCACCAAAGTGCTTGGATACTCAAAAATTTGCTGGTTGGGATGACTGGAGTGCAATTGTGTGACATTTGATAGATCAGACGAAAACATCTAAAACTGTTAAACTTCACCTTCACGGTGAAAAACAAAAACAGGTGAGCACTAGTGATGAGCGAGCATGCTTGTCACTACTCGGTACTCGCACGAGTATCACTGTACTCGGGCTGCTCGGCGGGGACCGAGTAATCTCGCGATACTCGTGCTTTACTCGTGGTCTTCATTTCTGCATGTTGGCGCTCTTTTGAGAGCCAGCCCTCATGCAGGGATTGGCTGGCAGACCACTGCAATGCCACAGCCCTGTTAGTTGTGGAATTGCAGTGATTGGCCGGCCTGCACAGCGTCACCGAGCCTTTATATCGGCCGGCGCGCTGTGCTCTGCTCACAGCTATTCTGACAGTGAGTGTAGGGAGAGTGTCGCTGATTCAGGGAAAGCTTTGCGGCCCTTTATAGCTTTTTCAGTTGCAGGGCTGCAAACAGTGTGACCAAAAGTCCTTCTCAGGACTATTCTAGTTGTATACAGGCAGGCAGGGTATAGCCAGGTCGGCGTACAGTAGCAGAGTCCTTCTCAGGACTATTGTTGCTATATACAGGCAGGGTATAGCCAGGTCTGAATACAGGCTAGTGACCAAAAGAGTCCTTGTCAGGACTATTGTAGCAGTATACAGGCAGGCAGGCAGGCAGGGTAGTGGTGACCGTATACCAGCCTTCATATCTGGGGCTGGTGTACACAGTGTAAAACAGTCCAGATAGTGTCTGACTTGTCTGTACTGTAATTGTCGCTCCCCAAAAAAACCTGTTAGTAGGTTATTATTGCGTCCGTGCTTGGTTTTTAAAACCGCACGTGTGTGCCTGTTGGTGGCAGCGTACAGGTGCACTGGTGTGCGTTTACCAAACTATTATATAACGCACAAGTGTAGTGTATAATACACGTCAGTCAGCAGTGGCTGATAGTGTCAGAGTTCTTAATTTTTGCTCCTAAAACCTGTGTTAGGTTATTATTGCGTCCGTGCTTGGTTTTTAAAACCGCACGTGTGTGCCTGTTGGTGGCAGCGTACAGGTGCACTGGTGTGCGTTTACCAAACTATTATATAACGCACAAGTGTAGTGTATAATACACGTCAGTCAGCAGTGGCTGATAGTGTCAGAGTTCTTAATTTTTGCTCCTAAAACCTGTTAGTAGGTTATTATTGCGTCCGTGCTTGGTTTTTAAAACCGCACGTGTGTGCCTGTTGGTGGCAGCGTACAGGTGCACTGGTGTGCGTTTACCAAACTATTATATAACGCACAAGTGTAGTGTATAATACACGTCAGTCAGCAGTGGCTGATAGTGTCAGAGTTCTTAATTTTTGCTCCTAAAACCTGTGTTAGGTTATTATTGCGTCCGTGCTTGGTTTTTAAAACCGCACGTGTGTGCCTGTTGGTGGCAGCGTACAGGTGCACTGGTGTGCGTTTACCAAACTATTATATAACGCACAAGTGTAGTGTATAATACACGTCAGTCAGCAGTGGCTGATAGTGTCAGAGTTCTTAATTTTTGCTCCTAAAACCTGTGTTAGGTTATTATTGCGTCCGTGCTTGGTTTTTAAAACCGCACGTGTGTGCCTGTTGGTGGCAGCGTACAGGTGCACTGGTGTGCGTTTACCAAACTATTATATAACGCACAAGTGTAGTGTATAATACACGTCAGTCAGCAGTGGCTGATAGTGTCAGAGTTCTTAATTTTTGCTCCTAAAACCTGTGTTAGGTTATTATTGCGTCCGTGCTTGGTTTTTAAAACCGCACGTGTGTGCCTGTTGGTGGCAGCGTACAGGTGCACTGGTGTGCGTTTACCAAACTATTATATAACGCACAAGTGTAGTGTATAATACACGTCAGTCAGCAGTGGCTGATAGTGTCAGAGTTCTTAATTTTTGCTCCTAAAACCTGTGTTAGGTTATTATTGCGTCCGTGCTTGGTTTTTAAAACCGCACGTGTGTGCCTGTTGGTGGCAGCGTACAGGTGCACTGGTGTGCAATTTCCAGAAACTTTGATATAACGCACAAGTAGTGAATATACACGTCAGCAGTGCACAGCATTGCAAAATGCGCAAGGGCATTGGCAAGGAACAAGGAAGTGGACGTGATGGTGGTGCAGGCAGAGGCCGAGGTCGTGGGCAAGCTCTAATTTCGCCACAACAAAGGGCCACATCTAGTCGCTCGCACGTCCTGTCCCAAATTCTTGGGGACCGCAGCAGTACACCGCTCTTGAACCAAGACCAGTGTCAACAGGTTGTTAGTTGGATAGCGGATAATGCTTCCAGTCAGATTGGCACCACCACAAACACTCTGTCTTCCACACGGTCAAGTGTCAGTAGCCGTGATACTGCACCGCACATTTCTGAACCTGATCCTCCTTCCTACCACCAGGCTGAGTACACGTCCTCCTCGGACATTAATGATCCCACACTTGGACACTCGGAAGAGCTGTTCACGTTTCCATTCACACATTCTGGCCTCTCGCCAGCTCATATTGAAGTGGGTCATGAGGAGATCGTCTGTACAGATAGCCAAATATTTGAGCAGCCACGTTCTCACGAAGTTGGCAACGTGTCTCAACAAGTGGTGGACGATGATGAGACACAATTGTCAGCAAGTCAGGAGGAGGAGCAGGGTGCGGAAGAGGAAGACGACGTGGTGGATGATCCAGTAACTGACCCAACCTGGCAGGAGGATATGCAGAGCGAGGACAGCAGTGCACAGGGGGAGGGAGGCGTAGCATCACAACAGGCAGTAAGAAGCAGGGTGGTGGTCCCAGGCAGAAGTCAGGCAACCGTTCCCCGTAACAACACGACGACACAAGGTGCCTGTACAAATGTTAGGTCTTCACGAGTCTGGCAGTTTTTTAAGTTGGATCCAGATGATTCAAAAAAGGCCATTTGCAACACCTGCCGTGCCAGCATCAGCAGGGGTACCAAAACTAGCAGCCTGACCACCACCAGCATGATCAGGCACATGTCAGCCAAGCACCCGACTTTGTGGGAAGTACAACAGAGTCGAGGAGCAGTGCTTGCTGATGTCACTGCTACGTCTTCGCTGGTTGTGCATGCGAGCCAATCCTCTGTCCATGCTGCCTGCGAACAAGCCTCCTCCACTCCTGCACCTGCAGTTGCCTACGCAGAAAGAACACCATCATCAAGCACGTCCTTGTCCCAGCGCAGCGTTCAGTTATCCATTCAGCAAACCTTTGAACGCAGGCGCAAATACACTGCCAACACCCCACATGCCACAGTTCTAAATGCTAACATTTCGCGACTGCTTGCGCTGGAAATGTTGCCTTTTAGGCTGGTGGAGACAGAAGCATTCCGTGACCTGATGGCGGCAGCTGTCCCACGTTACTCGGTCCCCAGCCGCCACTATTTCTCCCGGTGTGCCGTCCCCGCGTTGCATAACCACGTGTCACAAAACATCACACGTGCCCTGAACAACGCTGTTTCACCCAAAGTCCACCTAACCACAGACACGTGGACAAGTGCTTGTGGGCAAGGCTGCTACATCTCGTTGACGGCACACTGGGTTAATATTGTGGAAGCTGGGACCCAGTCTGAGCGAGGGACGGAACACGTCCTTCCCACACCAAGGTTTGCAGGCCCTACCTCAGTCAGTGTTTCACCCACACTCTACAGCTCCGGAATGTCATGCTCTTCAGCCTCCTCCTCCTCCTGCGCATCCTCATCCACTGTGCCCTCCACACCAGTCACAAGCTGGAAGCACTGCAGCACTGCCTCGGCGAAGCGGCAACAGGCTGTGCTGAAGCTAATCTGCATAGGTGACAAACCCCACAATGCAGAAGAGCTGTGGACAGCTCTGAAACAGCAGGCAGATCACTGGCTCACACCTCTGAACCTAAAGCCAGGAAAGGTCGTTTGTGACAATGGCCGGAACCTGGTGGCGGCTTTGAGGCGAGGCCAGCTGACACATGTTCCATGCGTGGCCCATGTGCTCAACCTCGTGGTTCAGCGGTTTATAAAGTCATACCCAGAGCTGTCTGATCTGCTGGTAAAAGTTCGCCGCCTGTCTGCACATTTTCGAAAGTCACCTACTGCTTCAGCCGGCCTTGCCGGCTTTCAGCGCCGTTTGCATCTTCCGGCTCACAGACTGGTGTGTGATGTCCCCACGCGTTGGAATTCAACTCTGCACATGTTGGTCAGGATATGTGAGCAGAAGAGGGCAGTTGTTGAGTACCTGCATCACCTAAGCCGTCGGGAAATGGGTCAAACTCCACACATAACACCTGAGGAGTGGAGATGGATGTCAGACCTATGTACCATCCTCCAAAACTTTGAGGACTCCACCAAGATGGTGAGTGGTGATGACGCCATTATTAGCGTCACCATACCGCTACTCTGCCTTCTAAAACGGTCCCTTTTGAAAAACAAACATGATGCATTGCAGGCGGAGCGCGATGAGTTGCAGCAAGAAACAGTAGTGGGTGTGGGTGATAACACACAGCCCAGCCTCGTCTCATCACAACGTGCAGTGGAGGACTATGACGAGGAGGAGGATGAAGACATGGAGCAACTCTCCGGCCAAATTGAGGATATGACATGCACACCAGTCATATCCTCGATTCAGCGTGGCTGGCCAGAGGACAGGGTAGATGAGGAGGAGGAGGAGGAGGAGGAGGAGGACAGCATGTTCAGTCATCTTGTTGGTCAGGCTACTGAAGTCCTGGCTGTTAAGAGTCTGGCGCACATGGCTGACTTTATGGTAAGCTGCCTGTCTCGTGACCCTCGCGTTAAGAACATCTTGGCCGACAATCATTACTGGTTGGTAACACTGTTAGACCCACGCTACAAGGAGAACTTTTTGTCTCTTATTCCCGTGGATGAGAGGTCAACCAAAATGCAGCAGTTTCGGAAGGCCATACTCACGGAAGTAGGCAAAGCATTCCCCTCACAAAACGCTAGCGGCATAGGTCAGGAATCAGTGGACAACCGAGGCGTACAGCCGAGAGAGGCACAAGTCCAATCCGCCAGAGGTAGGGGAACAGTCTTTAAGATGTGGGACAGTTTTCTCAGCCCCTCACGTACCACAGCCCCTGAGGTGCGGGGTAGTGCCACAAGAAATCCTAAGTTTGCCCAGATGCTGAAGGAGTACCTTGCAGATCGAACAACTGTACTCCGACATTCCTCTGTGCCTTACAATTATTGGGTATCCAAGCTGGACACGTGGCATGAATTGGCTCTCTACGCCTTGGAAGTCCTGGCCTGCCCTGCTGCTAGCGTTTTGTCAGAGCGTGTTTTTAGTGCCGCAGGTGGAATCATTACAGATAAACGCACCCGCCTGTCAACTGAAAATGCTGACAGGCTGACTCTGATAAAGATGAACAAGGGTTGGATTGGGCCAGACTTCACCACACCACCAGCAAATGAGAGCGGAATTTAAAGTTTGCCATGTACCTCCACTCACCCATGGGTACACTTCTCGACTTTGGATAATCGCTGGACTGCTCCTCCTTCTCCTCATGCGCCATCATGATGACCGTTACAATAGTTAGGTCTTTGTTTCAGGTATACCCCCAGTGGTAAATTTTTTCGCCCATTCTTTGCAGAATGGACATTACAACGACAGGAGACCCGCTCCTTTGCAATGGGAACAATGTTTTGAGGCCCTCATGCACGTCTCTACCCAGGGACAACGTGTAGCCTCCCAATTTTTGGCTGCCCTGCCTAAGGGCTATACTGAAATACACCCACTTCCTTAAAATGGACACTTAATGTTTTGAGGCCCTCATGCACGTCTCTACCCAGGGACAATGTGGAGCCTCCCAATTTTTGGCTGCCCTGCCTAAGGGCTATACTATAATACACCCACTTCCTGACAATGGACACTTAATGTTTTGAGGCCCTCATGCACGTCTCTACCCAGGGACAATGTGGAGCCTCCCAATTTTTGGCTGCCCTGGCAAAGGGCTATACTGAAATAGACCCACTTCCTTACAATGGGCACTTCAGGTTTAAAGGCCATCATGCACGTCTCTACCCAGGGACAATGTGGAGCCTCCCAATTTTTGGCTGCCCTGCCTAAGGGCTATACTGAAATACACCCACTTCCTTAAAATGGACACTTAATGTTTTGAGGCCCTCATGCACGTCTCTACCCAGGGACAACGTGTAGCCTCCCAATTTTTGGCTGCCCTGCCTAAGGGCTATACTGAAATACACCCACTTCCTTAAAATGGACACTTAATGTTTTGAGGCCCTCATGCACGTCTCTACCCAGGGACAATGTGGAGCCTCCCAATTTTTGGCTGCCCTGGCAAAGGGCTATACTGAAATAGACCCACTTCCTTACAATGGGCACTTCAGGTTTAAAGGCCATCATGCACGTCTCTATCCAGGGACAATGTGGAGCCTCCCAATTTTTGGCTGCCCTGCCTAAGGGCTATACTGAAATACACCCACTTCCTTAAAATGGACACTTAATGTTTTGAGGCCCTCATGCACGTCTCTACCCAGGGACAATGTGGAGCCTCCCAATTTTTGGCTGCCCTGGCAAAGGGCTATACTGAAATAGACCCACTTCCTTACAATGGGCACTTCAGGTTTAAAGGCCATCATGCACGTCTCTATCCAGGGACAATGTGGAGCCTCCCAATTTTTGGCTGCCCTGCCTAAGGGCTATACTGAAATACACCCACTTCCTTAAAATGGACACTTAATGTTTTGAGGCCCTCATGCACGTCTCTACCCAGGGACAATGTGGAGCCTCCCAATTTTTGGCTGCCCTGGCAAAGGGCTATACTGAAATAGACCCACTTCCTTACAATGGGCACTTCAGGTTTAAAGGCCATCATGCACGTCTCTACCCAGGGACAATGTGGAGCCTCCCAATTTTTGGCTGCCCTGCCTAAGGGCTATACTATAATACACCCACTTCCTGACAATGGACACTTAATGTTTTGAGGCCCTCATGCACGTCTGTATGCAGGGGCATTGGTGAACCTCACAATTTAGGACTGCCCTGGCAAAGGAAAATACTACAAAGACTCACTTCCTCAAAATGGGCACATTAGACTCAAGAGGCCTTCATGTACGTCTCTTCTCAGGGACATCGGAGTGCCACACAATGTTTTCACGTAAAATCTTTCATGTATTGATCTCAAAAAGTAACATACACCAGATCTATCTCACTATTGGGTATGTGCCCTTAACATTTCCGCCATGAAAAATCATTTTGGGGTCATTTTGGAAGGTTTTCTGGTGAGTCCGTAAAAATGGCGTAAAACGCGGACAAAATTGTTCACAGCTGTGACTTTTGAGTGATAAATGCTTCAAGGGGTCTTCCCCATGCTGTTGCCATGTCATTTGAGCACTCTTCTGAGACTTTTGTGACATTTTTAGGGTTTCTCCATGCTGCCGGGAGGTCATTTCACAAAAATACTCGGGTCTCCCATAGGATAACATTGGGCTCGTTGCTCGGGCCGAGTACACGAGTATCTTGGGAGGCTCGGCCCGAGCTTCGAGCACCCGAGCTTTTTAGTACTCGCTCATCACTAGTGAGCACATATAAAACTCGCTGGAGAAAAGGCGCAAATTGAAGACTGAATTGGGTTCAAACCAAAAAAGGTGGAAAAAGCAGGCGCAAAGTCAATGATGAACTGGGGCCAAAGTCTTCAGTTTACTATGGAGAATTCCATTCGCATTCTTTGCACTTTTTAAGGACCACTCCTGGCTTTAGGCCAGAGTCACACTTGCGAGTGTCTCACGTGTAACTCGCGCGAGTCTCTCATTGAATCACCCGGCATGGACTCACACTCTCCGGACAGGAGCGTCTCAGGTGCATAGACATACATGCAACTGACCCGCTCCTGTCAGGAGAGTGTGAGTCCGTGCCGGGTGATTCAATGAGAGACTCGCGCGAGTTACTCGCAAGTGTCACTCTGGCCTTACCTAAAAACTCTGTAGATGGGTGGAATCACCGGAGGACCAAACTATCTTTTTCTCCCACAAGAGATTGGATGTGTAAACATGGATTGAGGATGCAGTAATAATGCATTGTGCAGACTTCAGGGCTTGTGGTCCATCAGTTAGCACAAAAGGTGCAATTAATTTCCACTTTTGCTATGAGATCTCATATTTGGTAAGTGACACATTATATGCAAAACATTTGATTATTTAGTGTCGAAATCACACTTACGGCAGTTGCGTTCATCGGATCCATCGGTGCAGTCCTTCATTCGGTCACATTTATAAGTCCCCGGGATACACTGACCACTAACGCATGTGAACTGCTGAGCCGAGCAAGTTCTTCCGGCTGAAAAATATACCAATTAATTGCACGCTGTTCTGTATGAGGCATTGATCAGCTGCAAAGTAGAAATTCTTTTTGATACAATAAAAATTGAGAAATTATCATGTAAATAAAATGCTGATAAATGCAACAACTATTTCGTTCACATTCGTCAAGATAAATAGTTTGCTCATCAAACGATAGCGGATGTACACTCCGATAAGTCTCGTACATATACAGTTAGGTCCAGAAATATTTGGACAGTGACACAAGTTTTGTTATTTTAGCTGTTTACAAAAACATGTTCAGAAATACAATTATATATATAATATGGGCTGAAAGTGCACACTCCCAGCTGCAATATGAGAGTTTTCACATCCAAATCGGAGAAAGGGTTTAGGAATCATAGCTCTGTAATGCATAGCCTCCTCTTTTTCAAGGGACCAAAAGAAATTGGACAAGGGACTCTAAGGGCTGCAATTAACTCTGAAGGCGTCTCCCTCATTAACCTGTAATCAATGAAGTAGTTAAAAGGTCTGGGGTTGATTACAGGTGTGTGGTTTTGCATTTGTAAGCTGTTGCTGTGACCAGACAACATGCGGTCTAAGGAACTCTCAATTGAGGTGAAGCAGAACATCCTGAGGCTGAAAAAATCCATCAGAGAGATAGCAGACATGCTTGGAGTAGCAAAATCAACAGTCGGGTACATTCTGAGAAAAAAGGAATTGACTGGTGAGCTTGGGAACTCAAAAAGGCCTGGGCGTCCACGGATGACAACAGTGGTGGATGATCGCCGCATACTTTCTTTGGTGAAGAAGAACCCGTTCACAACATCAACTGAAGTCCAGAACACTCTCAGTGAAGTAGGTGTATCTGTCTCTAAGTCAACAGTAAAGAGAAGACTCCATGAAAGTAAATACAAAGGGTTCACATCTAGATGCAAACCATTCATCAATTCCAAAAATAGACAGGCCAGAGTTAAATTTGCTGAAAAACACCTCATGAAGCCAGCTCAGTTCTGGAAAAGTATTCTATGGACAGATGAGACAAAGATCAACCTGTACCAGAATGATGGGAAGAAAAAAGTTTGGAGAAGAAAGGGAACGGCACATGATCCAAGGCACACCACATCCTCTGTAAAACATGGTGGAGGCAATGTGATGGCATGGGCATGCATGGCTTTCAATGGCACTGGGTCACTTGTGTTTATTGATGACATAACAGCAGACAAGAGTAGCCGGATGAATTCTGAAGTGTACCGGGATATACTTTCAGCCCAGATTCAGCCAAATGCCGCAAAGTTGATCGGACGGCGCTTCATAGTACAGATGGACAATGACCCCAAGCATACAGCCAAAGCTACCCTGGAGTTCATGAGTGCAAAAAAGTGGAACATTCTGCAATGGCCAAGTCAATCACCAGATCTTAACCCAATTGAGCATGCATTTCACTTGCTCAAATCCAGACTTAAGACGGAAAGACCCACAAACAAGCAAGACCTGAAGGCTGCGGCTGTAAAGGCCTGGCAAAGCATTAAGAAGGAGGAAACCCAGCGTTTGGTGATGTCCATGGGTTCCAGACTTAAGGCAGTGATTGCCTCCAAAGGATTCGCAACAAAATATTGAAAATAAAAATATTTTGTTTGGGTTTGGTTTATTTGTCCAATTACTTTTGACCTCCTAAAATGTGGAGTGTTTGTAAAGAAATGTGTTCAATTCCTACAATTTCTATCAGATATTTTTGTTCAAACCTTCAAATTAAACGTTACAATCTGCACTTGAATTCTGTTGTAGAGATTTCATTTCAAATCCAATGTGGTGGCATGCAGAGCCCAACTCGCGAAAATTGTGTCACTGTCCAAATATTTGTGGACCTAACTGTAATTGGATTTATCCATAGGGATCTAAACACACTTATGTTCTGCATTTAAACGTGAGATACACAGGATAAATAACACAAGGATATGTGCTAAATATTGACTTACAGTGGCATGCAAGTTTGGGAACCCCTAGTCAAAATTACTGCTATTGTGAACAGCTAAGCAAGTTGATGATGAAATGATCTCTAAAATGTATAAAATTAAAGATGACACTTTGAATTTTAGGCAGAAAAAAAAATATTTTCATCTTTTACATTTGAAAAATTACAAAAAGGAAAATGGGCTGATGCTAAAGTTTGGACACCTTAGGAGATTTGGGTGCAGAGATAACTTTGACCAAGGTTTCAGACATTAATTAGTCTGTTAGTGTTATGGATACTTCACTGTCATTATTAGGAAAGTCCAGGTGATGGAAATTTCACAGCTTATAAAAAACCCAGCCTCCTCTAACCTTGTGCCAAAAAACTGCAGACATTGGGCTCTTTTAAGCAGCTGCCTAGCACTCTGAAAATGAAAATGGTGCAGGACCACAAAACAGGAGAAAGCTATAAGATAGCAAAGCATTTTCAAGTTGCTCTTTCCTCAGTTCGAAATGTAATTAAGAAATTGCAATTACCAGGAACAGTGGAGGTCAAGGGAAGGTTTTTGAAAATCTGTGGCCAGACCTCTAAAGAGCAGTGCATGCAAGACGACGGAGGAATCTCACAGAACTGGAAGACGTCTCCAAGGAAGAATGGATGAAATCCCTTAAACAAAGATTGAAAGACTCTTGGTTGGCTGCAAAAAGCGTTTACTTGTCAAAAGAGGTGCTACTAGGTACTAACAATGCAAGGTGTCCAAACTTTTGCATGTGCCAATTTTCCTGTTTTCTTAATGTTCAAATGGGAAAGATGGAAAAAATGTTTTTTGTGTAAAACACAAAGGAGATGTGTCGTCTTTAACTTCATGCCTTTTAGAGATCATGTTATCTTCAACTTGCTTAACTGTTAACAATACCAGTGATTTTGACCAGGGGTGCCCAAACTTTTACTTGCTACTGTATATATGTATGAAACGAACCACAGAATTGGACAGACAATGGGAAAAAAGAAAAATAGACCACCATATATTATTTTAGAAACTTACGGCAGTGCTGTTCATCAGAGCCATCAATACAGTCTTCTTCATCATCACAGACCCATGATCGAACAATGCATTCGCCATCCCCACACCGGAACTGACTCGCTGAACATGACCGTGCAGCTGATATCATACGGGAAGAATTTGATTAATAATTAGGTCACCCCCTCAAAAGGATATTACACTTATAACTTGCCATAACTTTACACAAAGCCCATAGTAATCCTGCTCTTTTCTCTTTGTTAAGTCAGTCAATCCAAAAGTTCCCCCCCACTGATCGGTTCTGAGCCGAATGTAGATGTTATATGACTACGTAACATCACAGTTCTACACACTATGTAGTGGTCATTCTCAGAGCTGCAGCTCAGATCTCATTTATAAGGCCTCGGTTCCACTTGCGTTTTGCATGGATGAGTGCAATCCGATAAAACATCGGATTGCACTCGCACCAGTGCAAAACTATGGGGCAGTGTCCATCTGCGATTGATTTCTCATGCCATATCGGCAAAAGAAAAAAAATCGCCTTACACGCACCCATACAAGTCTATAGATCGAACTGCACTCGCATGTCATCCGAGTGCAGTGCGATGTATGCAGAGACAGGCAATGAAGGAGATGGGGATAAAGTGCTCCCTCCCTCTTCTCCGCAGCTGTGATGCAATCGCAAGATTGGATCACAGTCGCATGATCCTCGGCTTACACTTGCAGCAGAGGGTCCTTAACATCTCGCTTCCAATGCTCTCGCATCAGAAGCTATGTGCAAGTGGAACTGAGGCCTTAGTGAGTAAAAGGGGTCTGATTCATCATTTTCAGGTTTTTTTAAACTTATATTTCTTTTTTGTCTTGTGGTGTTCATTTTTTTTGTTTGTTTTTTGCACCATATTTTTCAAAATGGTGTATGTGGCTTGTGTGAAGTTTGAGCAAAATAAAAAATGCTGTTTATTTTTGTCTTTTTTAATAACTGTTTTGTGTCGTATTTGAAAAGTTGCATGTACTGCAAGCTACAATGGTGCAAAATGTGCACAAATTTTCAAGCCTACGCAAAATCACTACATATATATATATATATATATATATATATATATATATATATCAGGTAAACACTTATAAAAAGCACAAGATGAACAAGGCACAAATAAAAAAGAGACAAAGACAACAAAAGCAGGACAAAAAAAAAAAAGAAGCAAGTGCAATAATGAATCAACCTATAGTGTATAGAGCTGTTCTTTTACGATTGTACACTGTGTATCTCTGGCCGCAGCAGAAGCTGAGAATAGCTGATCGACGGGGATGCTTAATGTTGGACCCCCACTAGTCTAATAAGGATAAAATTTCATAAAGATAGGTCATCAATAAATAAGTCCTGAACAATCCTTTTATCTGTTTTATGCAAATAATGTTGCCAGAGTGCAGCTTTAAGGCCTAAGCCACACGGCGAGAAAATCGGTGCAAGTGGAGTGCGATAAAACATCGCATTCCACTCGGACCAATTCTAGCCTGTGTGTCAGTGCACATGAGCGATTATTTTCTCAGCCCTAATCGGATCGAGAAAACAATCGCAGCATGCTGTGACTGTAATGCAAGACTCTTTTCTCTCGCACCCATTCAGGTGAATGGGGCAAGAGAAAAATCGCACTGCACTCGCGGTACTCTGGTGTACCGAGCATGCAGAGCGAGAATCGCAATAGCCGGCTACGGAGGAGAGAGAGAGAGAAATCCCTCCCTCCCCTCCTCAGTGCCGGCCCGCTCCTCCTGAGAGCCGGGCCGCCCCTCACAGCTGAGGTCCGCTTGCACAGTCGGATCGCAGTCGCTTGGACACTCGCATGACACTCGGCTCCTGCTGTGCTGCCAGCGCGAGCCGAGTGTCACGCGAGCATTGCACTAGTGCCCCGTGTGGCCCCGGCCTAAACGGAGGGCTAAGGGGTAATGTTTCTCCTTGCAGAGTGACATGCAGATCGGACACATCATTGGTGCAGCCAGTGGACCTAAGAGGTAATGGGGCCCATTTCCACCTCTAAAGTAGGAGGATCTGTTCATTTTGATGAGCTCTTTGGCTGCAAAGGGCCCATATATTGTCCTTGCACAGGGGGCCTTTCCTGTCTGGGTCCACCAGTGGTGACATGCCAGTGTAAGGAGACTTATAGGCCATGAAATGCTATACCAGAGGAAGGATACAATCTTGGTTAGTATAATAACTACAGTTAAAATTGCATGTATGTTTACGTAGCTTTGTGACCGCACTACTGCTGCCAAGGAAGTGTGAACTTGGCCCAACACTGTTGCTTATTTGTTCGATACAAGAATATGTTCATTGTAAAGTACTAAGCAACTGTGAAAGCATGCCTTTGAAGGTATTAGAAATCAGCTCTGACATCCGGGATCTGTTCCCTGACCTTGCTCCATTATATATTTCCACTTTACAAAGTTTCTTTTTGACTTGCATAAGTATGTTCAAAGTACCGGTAATTCTTTGACAAATGAAACTTTTACTTACCATCCCCCCCCCAAATTAAAGATCTACAGAAAGTTCTACTCTTCTGTGAAGATGATAAAGATTCTTTTTAGCTTTCTCCGCTGCAGATGTTGTCAACAAACTTTTCCCAACATCAGGGTGGCAAATTTGCAGATACAAGGGACATACAGTAATATGAAAAAGTTTGGGCACCCCTATTAATGTTAACCTTTTTTCTTTATAACAATTTGGGTTTTTGTAACAGCTATTTCAGTTTCATATATCTAATAACTAATGGTCTGAGTAATATTTCTGGATTGAAATGAGGTTTATTGTACTAACAGAAAATGTGCAATCCGCATTTAAACAAAATTTGACCGGTGCAAAAGTATGGGCACCCTTATCAATTTCTTGATTTGAACACTCCTAACTACTTTTTACTGACTTACTAAAGCACTAAATTGGTTTTGTAACCTCATTGAGCTTTGAACTTCATAGGCAGGTGTATCCAATCATGAGAAAAGGTATTTAAGGTGGCCACTTGCAAGTTGTTCTCCTATTTGAATCTCCTATGAAGAGTGGCATCATGGGCTCCTCAAAACAACTCTCAAATGATGTGAAAACAAAGATTATTCAACATAGTTTTTCAGGGGAAGGATACAAAAAGTTGTCTCAGAGATTTAAACTGTCAGTTTCCACTGTGAGAAACATAGTAAGGAAATGGAAGAACACAGGTACAGTTCTTGTTAAGCCCAGAAGTGGCAGACCAAGAAAAATATCAGAAAGGCAGAGAAGAAGAATGGTGAGAACAGTCAAGGACAATCCACAGACCACCTCCAAAGACCTGCAGCATCATCTTGCTGCAGATGGTGTCAATGTGCATCGGTCAACAATACAGCACACGTTGCCCAAGGAGAAGCTGTATGGGAGAGTGATGTGAAAGAAGCCGTTTCTGTAAGCACACCACAAACAGAGTCGCCTGAGGTATGCAAAAGCACATTTGGAGAAGCCAGTTACAAAAAGGCGTTATGCATGGAGGCAAAAAAACACGACATTCCAAGAAAAGCACTTGCTACCCACAGTAAAATTTGGTGGAGGTTCCATCATGCTTTGGGGCTGTGTGGCCAATGCCGGCACCGGGAATCTGGTTAAAGTTGAGGGTCGCATGGATTCAACTCAGTATCAGCAGATTCTTGACAATAATGTGCAAGAATCAGTGACGAACTTGAAGTTACGCAGGGGATGGATATTTCAGCAAGACAATGATCCAAAACACCGCTCCAAATCTACTCAGGCATTCATGCAGAGGAACAATTACAATGTTCTGGAATGGCCATCCAAGTCCCCAGACCTGAATATCATTGAACATCTGTGGGATGATGTGAAGCGGCTGTCCATGCTCGGCGACCATCAAACTTAACTGAACTGGAATTGTTTTGTAAACAGGAATGGTCAAATATACCTTCATCATCCAGGATCCAGGAACTCATTAAAAGCTACAGGAAGCGACTAGAGGCTGTTATTTTTGCAAAAGGAGGATCTACTAAATATTAATGTCACTTTTATGTTGAGGTGGCCATACTTTTGCACAGGTCAAATTTTGTTTAAATGCGGATTGCACATTTTCTGTTAGTACAATAAACCTCATTTCAATCCAGAAATATTACTCAGTCCATCAGTTATTAGATATATGAAACTGAAATAGCTGTTGCAAAAACCCAAATTGTTATAAAGAAAAAAGGTTAACATTAATAGGGGTGCCCAAACTTTTTCATATGACTGTAACTAAGCAGATTTACATTTTGGGGAGGGGGGGTCTGAGAAAGTAGGGTGGTTAGGAGACACCGGCAATAATTATTCCAACTAGCAGTTTACACTTACGACAGCCAAATTCATCTGAGTTATCAGGACAATCTGCGGATCCATCACACCTCCAGCTTAATGGAATACAACGGCCACTGGAACATCGAAAATCACTTGACGTACATCCTAGAAGAAAGAAGCACAAAATGGTCACCTCAGTAATATCTTTATTGTAGTAAAAATGTCGCTTCATATTGAAGAGACACTATTTTGAACTTTTCTTTTTGTGTATAATTGATGCAATCTACTTGTCACACAGAGTGTTGAACAAAGTTTGTCAACTGTCATGGCAGCATCGGGCTCTGTTCACATTGCAGATTTCGACACTCCGCCCGATGGATTCTCTGGTGTCTGGGGTCAACACAGGTAGGCATGGGTGTCAACCTGCTGTGTGCTTCCTGATAGGCAAGCTAGCAAGAGTTAATCTCTGCTGGTCTGCTTGTTAAGCGCCTGTGATCATATGTGGTTGGAAAGCCAATCACACCTGCTCCCCTCCTATTTATGCTGGATGAAATCTTCTACCCATGCCAGCTATAGGTTATCCTGTGTTGGTCTGTGAGCTTTGGTGTCCCAGACATTCTGCTGAAAGTGTTGGAGCACTTGTGGAGTGTATCCCTGTTATCTTGTTGCTTTCTTGCTGCTTTTGTTTTCCTCCTAAGCTATTATTATCTTACACCTCTGTTTGTGCATGCTGAGTAACAGAGTTTGGTTTTCCCTGTTTGTCTATTTCTATGGTTTTCAACATACTCCTGCCCCATCCCTCCCTAGGGAGAGAGGAAGAAGGAATTAAAACAGGACTAGTCAGGAGCAGGGTCAGGAAGGAGACTCAGGCATCTCCACCATTAGGAGTATGAGGTCCAGAATACTGTATATAAGAACCCAGACCGGTGTATAGAACATAAAAAAACCACTTATTATACTCACTTAAGGTCCAGTGCCTCCTCTCTCCGGTCTGGCGCCTATTCTCTGTGGCGATTGTCGTCCTCCTTCTTCTGAGGCTCGTATGCATAACGCATCATAGGTCACCCACACAAGCCGGCATTGCGGTCCTGTGCAAGCACACTTTGACCTGCCCTGCTTAGGGCAGATTTTGATCTGCCTTATTATTGTAGTGCACATTCGCGGGTGGTCTTTAACCTTTCCTCATGCCTGTGCATTACAGTACTTTGATCTGCACTCAGCAGGTCAGAAAGTGCGCCTGCGCAGGACCGCAATATCGACTTCTGTGGGTGATGTACAGTAGATGCATCATCCACACTGGGCTGGGTAGAAGGAGGACAGAGATTGCAGCAGAGAGGAGGCGCCGGACCGGAGAGAAGCGACACCCATCGGACCGGACCGATCCTTAGGTGAGTATTATAACAGTGTTTTTTATGTTATACAGCATTGCCTTGATACTTACAGTACCTTGTGAAAGTATTTGGCCCCCTTGAATTTGTCAACCTTTACCCTCATTTCAGGATTCAAACATAAAGATAAAAAATGTTAAATTAATGGTGAAGAATCAGGAACAAGTGGGACACAATTGTGAAGTTGAATGAAATTTATTGCTTATTTTAAACATTTGTAAAAAAATAAAAAACTGAAAAGTGGGGCGTGCAATATTATTCATCCCCCTTAAGTTAATACTTTGTAGCACCACCTTTTGCTGCGATTACAGCTGCAAGTCGCTTGGGGTATGTGCCTATCAATTTTTCACATCGAGAGACTAAAATTCTTGCCCATTTTTCCTTTGTAAACAGCTGGAGCTGAGTGAGGTTGGATGGAGAGCGTTTGTGAACAGCAGTTTTCAGCTCTTTCCACAGATTCTCGATTGGATTCAGGTCTGGACTGTGACTTGGCCATTCTAACACATGGATACATTTATTTGTGAACCATTCCATTATAGATTTTGCTTTATGTTTGGGATCATTGTCTTGTTGGAAGACAAATCTCCGTCCCAGTCTCCGGTCTTTTGCAGACTCCAACAGGTTTTCTTCAAGAATAATCCTGTATTTGGCACCATCCATCTTCCCATCAATTTTAACCATCTTCCCTGTCCTTGCTGAAGAAAAGCAGGCCCAAACCATGATGCTGCCACCACCATGTTTGACAGTGGGGATGGTGTGTTCAGGGTGATGAGCTGTGTTGCTTTTACGCCAAACATATCATTTGGCATTGGGCCCAAAAAGTTTGATTTTGGTTTCAAATGACCAGAGCACCTTCTTCCACATGTTTGGAGTGTCTCCCAGGTGGCTTGTGGAAAACTTTAAACAACACTTTTTATGGATATCTTTGAGAAATGGCTTTCTCTTTGCCACTCTTCCATAAAGGCCAGATTTGTGCAGTGTACGACTGATTGTTGTCCTATGGACAGACTCTCCCACCTCAGCTGTAGATTTCTGCAGTTCATCCAGAGTGATCATGGGCCTCTTGGCTGCATCTCTGATCAGTCTTCTTGTTTGAGATGAAATTTTTGAGGGACGGCCGGGTCTTGGTAGATTTTCAGTGGTATGATACTCCTTCCATTTCAATATGATCGCTTGCACAGTGCTCCTTGAGATGTTTGAAGTTTTGGAAAGCTTTTTGTAACCAAATCTGGCTTTAAACTTCTCCACAACAGTATCACGGACCTGCCTGTTGTGTTCCTTGGTCTTCATGATGCTATCTGCGCTTTAAACAGAACACTGAGACTATCACAGAGTAGGTGCATTTATACGGAGACTTGATTACACACAGGGGGCTTATATTTATCATCATCGGTCATTTAGGACAACATTGGATCATTCAGAGATCCTCAATGAACTTCTGGAGTGAGTTTGCTGCACTGAAAGTAAAGGGGGTGAATAATATTGCACGCCCCAATTTTCAGTTTTTTATTTTTTAAAAATGTTTAAAATAAGCAATAAATATCGTTCAACTTCACAATTGTGTCCCACTTGTTGATTCTTCACCATTAATTTAAAAAATGTTATCTTTATGTTTGAAGCCTGAGAGGTGGGAAAAGGTTGAAAAATTCAAGGGGGCTGAATACTTTCGCAAGGCACTGTATATACAGTATTCTGGAATGCTGTATATATGACCTCAGTGGTGGAGGCCACAGTTTATAGTCACCAAATCTGGTGACAGGTTCCCTTTAATGGAAGATAAATAACAATCTGTTAAAAGATCCGTTTTCCATAGACGCCAATGTTAAAAAAAAAGGATCCTGCAAAAATCAATCATTTAAAAACAGACAAAAAAGTTGTGATTGTAGAACTTTTTAGCCAACGGATGGCTTCCGGATCTGTTCTAATTGATTGAACACTTGAACTCAGCCTTAATGAATCAAGCTTTACAATCTTTGGTTTTAAAAAAGACATCTTGTCCTTTTAAGTATTTGCTACTGGCCCCGATCTTGTCTACATGTATCACTGCCAATCTCTCATATGTTACATTGTTTATCTCCCTATTAAAGCACATGATTGAACTAGCCTATCACGTGCCATCTTTTTGCACAATTTTAGGGAGAAAAGAATGATTAAAAAGTGAACTCTTGTTTTCCATAGGCCCGTATGCATATAATGTCAAATGAGATGTCAGAGAAATGCTATTTGAGGGGTCACCTTTTTGCAAACACCAATTACTGGTATTGTAATCTATATGCAACCGATGGCAATAACTACAAGTCTTCTAATCTAATTTATACGGGAGGCAAGCAAAAAGCAGTCACCGCAGTGCATGGCACATATAGCAGCAGCCTCGCTTTTACCCACGTGTCTGGGAGGCAGTGACCTGTCTGCTCGTGTGATTATGTTACTTAGGACAGGCCTGCCTTGTCTGATCCTTTGATTATGTCAGTGAGAACAAGGCTGGATGTGCCGGGAGTGGGGGGGTGATGATATATGATGGTGGTGGTGAACTGCAAAGCTGCAAAGACAGGGAAGAGAAATAGAGCAAATCACCCCAAGAAAATTGGGCAGTGATATCAGGATCTTGTAATAGTATATGGACCATTTGCAGTCAAATAACTCATCATAATGCAGAATTATACCTGTTACGGAGGTGGAATGGGCCCCGTTACCGCTTGGGCTCTTGTGTGGTTTCACAAGTTGCACCAATGATATGTCAGTCCTTGACATATTTAGCTTTGCTCACTTCTCCTTAGACCTCCTTCACACGTCCTTGTTTCCGGTATGTGTGATGTCCTTTTCCATACGTACCAGAGAGACGGACACATGTGGACCTATTAAATTCAATGAGTCTGCGCTCACCTTCATGTGTCCTTGTGGCCATGTACTTCACACGGCGACGTGTCCATTTTCTGCTGGCAGGACAGGTGTCACACGGTCCATGCTCTGATATGATCCATGCGACATCAGCGTGACACGTGCCGGAGAAAGTAGGTCACTTAAAAAAAAATATATTTTTTATACTTACCGGTCTCTGGTGCTGTTGTCTCCTACGCTGTTGATGCTTCTGGGTCCTGCTCATTATGCTCATGAATATTCACTGCACTGATTGCAGACCCGGAAGCAGCAGCAGCACCAGAGACAGGTAAGTATAGAAGTTTGTGCTGTCCGTGTGCTATGTCACACCGGTAGCACACGAACAGCACCAGGAACACACTTAGACACATACGCATCTACACCACGGACCATAGAAAACATTTGTTTTTTGCACAAAAGTGTGTAGGGGACTTTAGGAGAATCCATCATATATTATGGATAAAATACTATTTTTTTAAATAAAAATGGCAGACACCATAACTGATCCCCATGAACACAGTAATACGTCAACGGGTTCCATCGGGCACCATTGGTATCTTTCATGACGAATCCATCACAGCATATTTTGATCCTATGACCAACAGATAAACTAAATTAATAATGCAAAAACAAACTGATTCTGGATAATAATGTAGCTATAGATAAAATGAAGCCATGTCTATGGAATCACTTTGAAGAAGATTTCAAGGAATTGTACAAATAGCAATTCCCTAAATAGAATACTTTGATTCTAAGGCTATGTTCATACATTAAGTTTTCAAGGTTTTTTCTTGAGTTTCAAGCAAATGAAAAGTTGCTTTTTACAGTGCCAGCAAAAGCTATGGGATTTCAGAAATCTCATTCACACACACAGATCTGCTTTTTTTTCCTGACGGAAATGTAAAATTGTGGCGTTTTTGAAAGAAGCAGCGTGTCAATTCTTTCAGAGTTTTTGCAGCGTTTTTATTTAACACTGAAAGCAATACGAAAGTACAAAAACACAACTGCTGCATTTTTGCTGCTTTTGTGCTGAATGAAACGAACATTATTAAATGTGCTGTAGACAAATGACACGAAAAACAGCCAAAAAATGCAAGAAAAAACTTAGAAAAAAGCAGCAAAACTTGCTATTTGGAAGCAGCTTTTTTTACTGCCAAAACAGCAGGTTTGGGCTACAGAAAAAAATGCAACATGTTAACATCTCGCGCAAATGAGACTTCTCATGACATTCTTTCCAATATGTCTTTCTTCTTGCCACTTCTTCATAAAGGCTAGAATTGCGGAGTATACAACAAAGGATTTGCTCACAAGAGTGTATAACAATACAGTTTTTTTATCGGAAAACAGTTGGTCCAATGTTATACTATGGGGCAGTGCAGGTCAGCAATTTTTTTCTCATGCTAATTCGGGATGAGAAAGAAATTGCGGCATGCTCATACAAGTTTATGGGTCCATGGAAATCATCGGACTGGACTCAGATGTGATCCGAGTGCAGTCTGATATGTGCTGATACAGATAAGGGAGAAATAAAGTTCTATGTCTTCTCTGCATGTGTGCTCTGATTCTCGCATGAGAGAGACTCAGAGCCCAGTGACTAAGGGGTACTTTGCATGCTGCGACATCGCTAGCCGATGCTAGCGATGCTGAGCGCGATAGTACCCGCCCCCGTCGCAGATGCGATATCTTCTGATAGCTGCCATAGCGAACATTATCGTTACGGCAGCTTCACACACACTTACCTGCTCTGCGATGTCGCTCTGGCCGGCGACCCGCCTCCCTACTAAGGGGGCGGGTCGTGCGGCGTCACAGCGACATCACACGGCAGGCAGCCAATAGAAGCGGAGGGGCGGAGATGAGTGGGACGTAAACATCCCGCCCATCTCCTTCCTTCCGCATTAGCGGTGGAGGCAGGTAAGGAGATGTTCCTCGCTCCTGCGGCTTCACACACAGCGATGTGTGCTGCCGCAGGAACAAGGTACAACATCGTATCTCCTATTGGTGCAACATTATGAAAATGACCAACGCTACACAAATCACCGATTTACGACGCTTTTGCGATCGTTTATCGGCGCATCTAGGCTTTACACGTTCACATAATGGACCGCAGGGTCAATAATCAGTACAACATCTTTTGCAAAAATATAACAAATATTTATTTAAATATAGTGCATAGCAAAAGAAGTGACAGTACAAAAACATCATCACAGAGAGTTAATACAGTATACTGATCAGGCTAAAGATATGTCACTGGTGTAGAACACGGGTCCACGTACCATATAGGGAGTAAAAATATAACAATGTCAAATGATGACTCCTCTAGGCAACTATACAAAAATTGCAAATTTGCCCAACATGAAATAACAGAGCATATACAGGGTTAAGGGGCATTACAGTATGTGTCCAAAGTAAAGGGCACTCATTCAGTTAGTTGTTCCCGGTGCTCAAAGGAGCCACATCCTAGACCACGGCCCCCCGAAGAAGTTAGCGAAACGTGCGCGTCGGGGCACGTTTTCCTCGGCTTCCACGGTAACCAATATGGGTGAGTGTAAGATGGGAATTTCTCTATTTGCTCTCATTACTGTTTACTTATATTCTGGCTGTTTATAACATGGTCTAGGATGTGGCTCCTTTGAGCACCGGGAACAACTAACTGAATGAGTGCCCTTTACTTTGACATTTGACATTGTTATATTTTTACTCCCTATATGGTACGTGGACCCGTGTTCTACACCAGTGACATATCTTTAGCCAGATCAGTATACTGTATTAACTCTCTGTGATGATGTTTTTGTACTGTCACTTCTTTTGCTATGCACTATATTTAAATAAATATTTGTTATATATTTGCAAAAGATGTTGTACTGATTATTGACCCTGCGGTCCCTTATGTGACCCATGACTGCTTTGCCCTTGTTTCTCCTGGGTTGTGCTTATGTATTTTGGGTGCAGTCATAACAATATGTTATATTTGGTCGTACATCTTGCCCTTCTCTGTTTGATTCAATAGGCTTTACACGTTGCGACGTCGTTACCGGCGCCGGATGTGCGTCACTTTCGATTTGACCCCGATGATATTGCAGTAGCGATGTCGCAACGTGCAAAGTACCCCTAACACTTGGATCAAACTCTGATCAGAATTTGAGCAGAGTGTCAATAGCATAACTGGGCCGATTCTCTCCCATAGGAGAATAGACCCTCATGCGCATCCAGCCTGAGGGTTCACTCACATCTGCATATAAAGATGCAGAACGCAATACAATAAATAAAACAAAGAAAAATTGCATTGTATAGTTGTCTTGTGGACAGATTCTCCTGCTGACCTGTGGATCTCTGCAGCTCCTCCTCTAACCATGGGCCTCTTGGATGCGTCTCTAATTAGTGTTCTCTTTCCATGGCATGTCAGTTTAGGTGGACAGACATGTCTTGGTAGGTTTCTCATTGTGCCATACTCCTTCCATTTTTTGATGATTAATTGAACAGTGCTCTGTGAGATGTTCAGCTCGTGGGCTGTTTTTTTTTATAACTTAACCCTGATTTACTCTTCTCCACAATTTATCCCCGACCTGTCTGGTGTGTTCCTTGATTCTCAAGATTCTGATTGATACCCAAAGTTCTCAAACAAACTGCTGAGCCCTCACAGATCATCTGTATTTACACTGAGAATAAATGACACACAGGTGGACTCAATTTAATAATTATGTAACTTCTGGAGGAAGTTGAAGACAAAAGTTTTTATTTAGGTATTTAGGGGTATCAGACTTCAGAAGTCTGAATACAAATGCAAACCACAATTTGCATATTAATACTTTTAAAATTACAATTCACAAATAATTTCTACTTTATGTCTGTAAATCACATAATATCCCAATAAAATACATTTAGGCTTGAGGGTGCAAAGGGAAAAAATTTGGAAAAGTTCACAAGATATGGATAATATATATATATATATATATATATATACATACATACACACTGTATACACAGTACAGACCAAACATTTGGATACACCTTCTCATTCAAAGAGTTTTCTTTATTTTCAGGATTCTGAAAATTGTAGATTCACATTGAGGGCATCAAAGCTATGAATTAAAACATGTGGAATGAAATACTTAAAAAAAAGTGTGAAACAACTGAAAATATGTCTTATATTCTAGGTTCTTCACAGTAGCCACCTTTTGCTTTGATTACTGCTTTGCACACTCTTGGCATTCTCTTGATGAGCTTCAAGAGGTAGTCACTGGAAATGGTTTTCCAACAGTCTTGAAGGAGTTCCCAGAGATGCTTAGCACTTGTTGGCCCTTTTGCCTTTACTCTGCGGTCCAGCTCACCCCAAACCATCTAAATTGGGTTCAGGTCTGGTGACTGTGGAGGCCAGGTCATTTGGCGTAGCACCCCATCACTCTCCTTCTTAGTCAAATAGCTCTTAAACAGCCTGGAGGTGTGTTTGGGGTCATTGTTCTGTTGAAAAATAAATGATGGTCCAACTAAACACAAACCGGATGGAATAGCATGCCACTGCAAGATGCTGTGGTAGCCATGCTGGTTCTGTATGCCTTCAATTTTGAATAAATCCCCAACAGTGTCACCAGCAAAGCACCCCCACACCATCACACCTCCTCCTCCATGCTTCACGGTGGGAACCAGCCATGTAGAGTCCATCCGTTCACCTTTTCTACAAAGACACGGTGGTTGGATCCAAAGATCTCAAATTTGGACTCATCAGACCAAAGCACAGATTTCCCCTGGTCTAATGTCCATTCCTTGTGTTCTTTAGCCCAAACAAGTCTCTTCTGCTTGTTGTCTGTCCTTAGCAGTGGTTTCCTAGCAGCTATTTTACCATGAAGGCCTGCTGCACAAAGTCTTCTCTTAACAGTTGTTCTAGAGATGAAAAGGTGTGTCCAAACTTTTGGTCTGTACTGTGTGTGTGTGTATATATATATATATATATATATATATATATATATATGTATATATATATATATATATATATATATATATATATATATATGTATATATATATATATCTATATACTGTTTTATTTTTATATATATATATATATATATTTATTCATTTATATAGCGCTGTTAATTCCACAGCGCTTTATGCACATTGGCATATATGTCTTTATATATACCGTGTGTATATATATATATATATATATATATATATATATATATATACGCACATATTGTATATACTGTGCCTTGAAAAATATCCATATCCTGAGAATTTTTCGACATTTTTTCACTTTATACCCTCAAGCCTAAATGTATTTTATTGGGGTTCTATATATGATTATAGAATATATGTGTGTATATATATATTTATATAAAAGCAGCTCGTATGTTACTTTACCCTAATTCATGTAGCAGTTAGAGGTCACTGAATAGGAGGCTGAAGGCATGTCAGTGTTATATAATGACTTTCTAGGTGCTAAAAGCTCATTTCTCCATTTCTCCATGTAATTCAAGTATCTGATTGTCTAGCAGTGACATCCTGATTTATAATGTATGTTGCAAGTGGTCAGAAATTTCCTTTGGGCTAATGGTGGTACAGGGTGGTACAGAAATATGTGTACACCCAAATACCTTCTATGGAATAATGTATGGTGGAGATTGGTGGTGCAGGTCTGGGGTTGGTGGTGCAGGGCTCTTATCAAACCACCTTTACAGCACAACAGCCTCCCTAGCAGAAAACACTTTCAAGGAATGTACAAATGCAGCCTGGAATCCCTGAGCTCTATCAGCGAGTGAAGCCGGACAAGATTAGAGGCTTTCTTAAGCTTGTCGATAAAAAAAAAAACTATATACTGATACGTGCTTAATTAAAGTGAACTTAACCCTTTTCCAGAGATGATATTATATCTAATATAGGAATCAAACAACTGCAACATTAAGCACTATAAAATATAAAAATACATTCTATCGTATTTTATTATCTGTAGGCTTTTTTTTAGGTAAAAAAAAATATCATTTACAATTATAAATATAAGATAGATTGACTATCTCTCCATGAATTTTGTGCCACACACTCAAATCTATGGCCGGTATGAGTAAGCACAGACGTCCGCTATATTATCAGGCAATTCATGGCTGATATGATATTCTAGTGAATGTGTCAGGACAGGAGCCACCACTGAGCCCACCTGATATTTTCTAAAAAAAAATGTTACATTTTTTTTTGAGTGTTGCCAAATAGGAGCAAAACGTTAAAGGGAACTTGTCACCAGGTTTGGCGACTATAAGCTGCGGCCACCACCAGTGAGCTTATACTGTATATAACATTCTAACATGCTGTATATAAGAACCCAGGCCTCTGTGTACAACGTAAAAATGACTTTATAATACCTACGGAGTGGGGCAGTGCAGACTGGTTGGATGGGTGTCTACGTTCTCCGGGTGCGACGCCTCCTCTTTCGGCCATCTTTGTCCTCTTTCTTCTGAAGCCTGAGTGCATGACGCGTCCTATGTCATCCACGCTTGCCAGCATTGTGGTCCTGCGTAGGCACACTACAATACTTTGATCTGCCCTGCTCAGGGCAGATCAAAGTGCGCCTGCGCAGGACCACAATACCGGCGACTGTGTATGACGTAGGACGCATCATGCACCCTGGCTTCAGAAGAAGGAGGACAAAGATGACCAAAACAGGAGGCGCTGGTACTGGAGAACGGAGACACTCATTTGACCAGTCTGCTCTGCACCGTCCGTTAGGAAAGTATTATAAAGTCATTTTTATGTTCTACACAGCGGCCTGAGCTCTTATATACAGCATGTTAGAATGCTGTATATAAGAGCCCACTGGTGGTGGCCGCAGCTATTAGGCCCCAAAACTGCTGACAGGTTCCCTTTAATCATTTCAGTGCCTTTTGATGCCAGAATACTCTGATGGGCCAGTAATAAATGCTCCCCTATAAGGATATTCAGCAACTATTTGTCCAAGGATATGGCCTGTTATGGGGAGAATTTATAGGACAACATTTGAGTGCATTAGGTTGTAGGCAGATGGCACTGCCGCCAAATCGTCACTGCCTCTTAAATGGGCCCTTGTGCCCCTTCTTGTGTCTCCTCTTGCCTGACTCCCCTGCTGCTCACCAGTGTAGTGCTGGGTGAATGAGACTCCGGCTCTCATAAAGCAGTATATCTTCTGAGCCAGGGGTGGAGGTAGGACCAGAGATCACGGCAATCTGCAAGCACCATAACAGCCAATGCCAAGGCACACAAGGGGGGGAGAAACTCTTCCTGTGATGCACAGCGAGAGGAGCTCATTGTGGACCTACATTTATGGAGTGTGCAGAGGCAAGTTGAGGGGGAGCCGTAATATTAGAAGAAGACAGAATGCACAACCCATGTGGGGTAGAAGCCAAGTGTGATACCTTGAGCTTGCTCCTTGTCTAACTAAGCACTAAACCTATTAGTAGATGTACGCTCCTACAAAAGGTCTTTAAATGGATGAGGCACCGCAAACAGATAATGAGTGTAAAGAAGCCATGTGTAACACTAAAATGGCTTACCCAATGGGTGTGGAAAGAGTAGGCCCAAGCACTATAACCATGCAGTGTGCTGGTGTGCTGCATACAGAGATGCAGTGAAGGAGAGACAACATGGAGTGGTGCAGTGATGGGAACCAAAAGTGAAGTGGTTCAGTTAAGGGAAGCCAAAGTGAAGTGGTTAGGTAATGGGGAGTCAAAGTCAAGTGACTGAGTTAAGAGGAGCTAAAGTGAAGTGGTGTATAGTTGGGGAGCCAAAGTGAAGTGGTGCAATGAAGGGGAGCCAAAGTGGAGTGGTGCAGGGCTGGGGAGCCAAAGTGGAGTGGTGCAGGGATGGGGAGCCAAAGTGGAGTGGTGCAGGGATGGGGAGCCAAAGTGGAGTGGTGCAGTGATGAGAAGCCAAGGGGAAGTGGTGCATAGATGGGGAGCCAATGTGAAGCGGTTTAGTTAAAGAAGGCCAAAGTGAAGTGATGCAGTGGTGGAGAGCGAAAGTGAAATGATTAAATGAAAGGAAGTAAAAATAGAGAGGTGTAGTGAATAGGAGCCAAAGTTCAGAGGTGCATTAATGGGGAGCCCAAAGTGGAGTGGTGCAGTGGTGAAGCATCAAATTTAGTGGTGGAGTAATGAAGAGTTGAAGAGGAGAGATGCAGTGACGAGGAGTCAAAGTGGAAATGTGTAGTCATGGTTGAGGGGTGCAGTGTTGCTGGGAGGAGCCTCCATGGGGCTGACAGTAGTCCAAAATGAGGAATCAGAGGATATAGATGCAGATTTATCAGAACTGTCTGAAAGAAAAGGCAGTTATTATCCATAGCAACCAATCACAGTGCAGCGATCATTATTACAGAGCTGCTTAAGAAATGAAAGCTGAGCTCTGGTTGGTTGCTACGGGCAACGAAGTAAACAAGTAAATAGATGTCAGCAGTAATCAGTAATGTCACTAATCTGGTGTAACTCATGCAGCAGATTTACTAAACTGTAATACATTTTTTGATGCAACATATTGGTGAAAATAAACACCATTCAATATGTCAGAGTTGTCTCAAGTTGGCCTGATACAGTTTATCACATCTCTTAGGGCGGCTTTGCACGTTGCAACATCGCACGTGCGATGTCGGTGGGGTCAAATCGAAAGTGACGCACATCCAGCGTCACTTTCGACATCGTTGTGTGTAAATTCTAGATGATACGATTAATGAGCGCAAAAGCGTCGTTATCGTATCACCGTTGCAGGCTCCGACTTTTCGATAATTATGCTGCCGCGACAGGTACGATGCTGTTCCTCGTTTCTGCGGCAGCACACATCGCTGTGTGTTACGCCGCAGGAGCGAGGAACTTCACCTTACCTGCCACCGGCGGCTATACGGAAGGAAGGAGGTGGGCGGGATGTTTACATCCTGCTCATCTCCGCCCCTCCGCCGCTATTGGCCGCCTGCCGTGTGCCGTCGCTATGACGCCGCACGGCCCGCCCCCTTAGGAAGGAGGCGGGTCGCCGGCCAGAGCGACGGTCGCAGGGCAGGTGAGTGCATGTGAAGCTGGCGAAGCGATAATTTTGGCTACGCCAGCTATCACAAGATATTGTACCTGCGACGGGGACGGGGACTATCGCGTGCGACATCGCAGCATAGGCTTGCGATGTCGCAACGTGCAAAGCCCGCCTTAAGCCCGCTTTAGACGCTGCAATGTATCTTACAATGTGTCGGGGGGGTTACGGCATAAGTGACGCACATCCGGCATCGTAAGGTACATTGTAGTGTTTGACAGATACGTACGATTGCGATTGAACGTTAAAACGTTCATCGCATACACATCGTACCTTTCTCTAGAATTGCACGTCAGATTGTTCATCATACCCGGGGTAGCACACATCGCAGTGTGTGACACCCCGGGAACAATGAACAGATTTTACCTACGTCCTGCGGCTCCCGGACAGTAATGCGGAAGGAGGTGGGCCGGATGTTTACGTCCCACTCAGCTCCGCCCCTCCGCTTCTATTGGCCGGCTGCCACGTGACGTCGATGTGATGCCAAACGTCCCTCCCACTCCAGGAAGTGGACGTTTGCCGCCCACATCAAGGTCGTATGGAAGGTAAGTACGTGTGACGGGGGTTAATCGTTTGTGCGGCACGTTAAACAAATTGAATGTGCCACACATATGATGGGGGCGTTGCAAATCGCATACGATATCGTATGCGAAATTGCAACGTGTAAAGCAGGCTTAAGGCTAGGTTCACATTTATACAGTCACTAGCTGTAGCACCCGGGCGATCCATTAGATCCAACAGCAATCTGTTGACAAAAAAAGTTGTGGTTGCACATAATCCAACTACTTTGCCAAGAAATTGCTGCTGGATAATTACTGGACATGTGAACTCAGTCTTAGTTGACTACTGATTTTTGCCTGAACCTTAAAAAATTCAGGTACACAAATTGACCTAGCCACTAAATTTCTCACTGAGTGAGCATTAGCCTGGATGCCAAGTGACGGTAATATTTAGTTAGGCTGAAAATCACTGAAGAGAAAACTGTTCACACTCAAGATTAACAAATGTATGAACTCACTAAAGCAAGTATCTGGGGGAAGGGTGAGCTGTATCAAAACAAGTGCAATTCAGCTTTATGTGCCAGGTTTATATTCTCAAATCAGCACAATACAGTCCCTGACAGAAATTCTGTCACTTATCCATGTTATGTAAATAAAAGCTAATAACTTGACTTTAAATTCATCCATTGGTTTTATAAATTACTCTTTTGAAAGCTTAAACCCTCCCAAATTTGGTTTAGGTTATGAAAATAAAGTTGCTGCAAAGCTAAAATATTGATCATTTAATGAACACAGAAAGGTCAGATTTTGGCAAGACAAAAGTTTTGTCGCCCACAGAAAGTAATGTGAAATTAAAACAAATAATTAACTTCTAATACAAAGATATGTTGCATAACATTGGTGAATGAAGTTTTGGTGCTATTAGAGCCATATTTAATATTTTGTGTGACTTCAATGAGCTTGAAGGACTGCATCCATGCAACATGTTCAACAATGATTCATACAATTTATTGATGAAGTCATCAGGAATAGCAGAGAATGCATCTTACATGCCTCCCAGAGTTCATCTAGATTCTTTGGTTTTGTCTTCCAAGCTTCCTCTTTCATCCTACCCCAAACATGCTCAATGATGTTCATGTCTTGTGACTGGGCTTGCCAGTCCTTGAGAATCTTGATCTTCTTTGCCAGGAGGAACTTTGTTGTAGAGATGAATGTATGAGATGGAGCACCATCCTGCTGCAGAATTTGACCCCTTTTATAATTGGGAATGTAAGAGGTAGCTAATACTTCTTGATATTTTAGGCTATTGATATTGCCTTCCACCTTGCAAATGTTTCGCACACCAATATACTGAATATAACCCCAGACCAGGATCTTTCCACCACCAAACTTAACTGTTTTCTTTATCCATATGGGCTCCAGTAGTATTTGCAGTGGCTGTGGTGTAATTCAACTGAAGATTCATCAGAGAAATCCACCTTCTGCCACTTTTCCAGCATCCGTCTGTTTAGCAGGCTGTGGGACTTAGCAAATGGCACACGTTTTTTTTTAATTGCCTTTTGTTTAGTGCTGGCTTCTGGGCACCGATTCGACAATGGAGGCCATTTCGAGACAGAATCCTACAAACTGTTCTAGTTGACACAAATCGTCTCTCCGGGAAAGGAGACAAACTCTAGCGCAGCGCCACCTATTGGAAGTAGCGATCCTAAAAGTCAAATGTGGATTTTTAACAATCCTTTGCACATGACTTAGGCGGGCTTTGCACGTTGCGACATCGCAAGCCGTTGCTGCGATGTCGCACGCGATAGTCCCCGCCCCCGTTGCAGGTACGATATCGTGTGATAGCTGGCGTAGCGAAAATTATCGCTACGCCAGCTTCACATGCACTCACCTGCCCTGCGACCGTCGCTCTGGCCGGTGACCCGCCTCCTTCCTAAGGGGGCGGGTCGTGCGGCGTAATAGCGACGTCACATGGCAGGTGGCCAATAGCGGCAGAGGGGCGGAGATGAGCAGGATGTAATCATCCCGTCCACCTCCTTCCTTCCGCATAGCCGCCGGCGGCAGGTAAGGAGATGTTCATCGCTCCTGCGGCTTCACACACAGCGATGTGTGCAGCCGCAGGAGCGAGGAACTACATCGTACCTGTCGCAGCATCAGCATTATGGAAATGTCGGTGAATGCAACAATGATACGATAACGACGTTTTTGCACTCGTTCATCGTATCATCTAGCATTTACACAGTACGATGTCGAAAGTGACGCCGGATGTGCGTCACTTTCGATTTGACCCCACCGACATCGCACGTGCGATGTCGCAACGTGCAAAGCCGCCCTTAGGATATATATGCCAGATCAGAATCCCTAGTTGACACAGGGACTTGAATTGACCAGGCCTTTTGAAGCTCTGCTGCAGTGTAAGAGGGGCTGGCTTTGGATTTTCTAACCAACAAACGTTCCTCCTGAGCAGTTGTCTTGCGGGGTCTGTCGGACCTGGGCTTGTCAAAAACATCTCCAGTCTCTTCAAATCTTTTTTTTAATTCTTTGTACTTGACGCTGAGAAACATTAAAGGTACCAGCCACCTCTGCAGTGGATCTGGTCTTCAGCCTCTTGATAATCAAGGCTTTGGTTGCAGGGTGGATTTTTGGCATGTTGTCAGAGGTCAAGTTGCAGTTGAATGTCTGGGGTGCTGGGTTTCTTTTTATACGCACCCACTAATTAACCGATCATTTAGTGACCACAGGTGATGATGTAAACTAGGAGTGGGTGCATTATATGACAAGGCGACAAAACTTTTGTCTTGCCAAAATCTAACCTTTCTGTGTTCATTAAATGATCAATATTTTAGCTTTGCAGCAACTTTATTTTCATAACCTAAACCAAATTTGGGAGGGTTTCAACTTTCAAAGGAGTAATTTATGAAACCAATGGATGAATTTAAAGTCAGGTTATAAGCTTTTATTTACATAACATGGATAAGCGACAGAACTTTTGTCAAGGACTGTACTAGAAGTGGAACCTGCTTTCAAAAACGTAGTGAGAAGTGTCGGACAAGAAATCTGTTAAAAATCAAGTCTTAAAAACATGTTTCATCAGTACAAGTGTCGGCAATTTTGAGATGATGAGCTGTTGTGCCATATTTACTGTATCAGGAATCTTGGGGAAAACGTACGGGTATGTTTAAACGTGGCAATTTTGCAGCGTTTTTTTGCTGCGGCAAAAACACTGTTTAACAGTACTAAGAAAGTGAATGAGATTTTAGAAAATCTCGAGCATACACTTGCAATTTTTTTCTTTGGATTTTTTGAGCTGCTGGGCGGTTTTTAAAAAATCCACCGCATTTTACCAATTCTTTTAGCATTTTTGTAGCGTTTTCAACCAAATCAAATAAAATGGGGAAAAAAATTGGATTAAAAGCACTGCAAATGTAGCGCCCCTGAGACCATCAGGGTGCTACAAGGTTCTGCATTCCCACAAGGATGCAGGGCCTACCCCCTTAGGGACCCAGCACCCCAGTGCCGGTACCAACAAAAACCCAGGTAATCCCAGTTTTCCCCAACAATCCTCCATACAATGGTACCCAGCTAGGATGGGACCAATGGATGGCCGCCTAGAGGTGAAGCCAATCCAGTCCACTAGTTGACCAGGTGGGAGGGGCAGACTGTGGACAGAGAGAACACAGGAAGTCAGTGGTCAGAACTGCACTGACTGTAGAGGTGTGAAGGTGGAAGCAAAGTGACATCCTGACTCGGGTTAACGGTGATTTGGTACCCAGGAGAAGTGGTTACCAGTGGAGTACGGTGGAGTACTCCCGGAACTACGCTCCAACGGGGTACAGGACCCTAGGACAGGAAAGAGCTTCAAACCGACCTGTTAACACTTGCACAGCAAAGGGACCATCAAGGACCTTGCTGACCCTAACGAATCTGAAGACTCAATAGCAAAGGGAGAACCGGGGACAGGACAAGAGACTCCAATCCCACAGGGTTCACGCTACCGTCAGGTGGACAGAAGTGGACAAACCACAGAACAGGGACCCCCAGTTGTTCTATACCATGGGGACTCACTTACCAGAGACAGGTGCAGGGGAAGAAGGTACCAGAGAACCAGACTGGCACTGGAATAAAGGGGACCTGGAGGCGAAACCAGCCGGCCTCAGGCAACCAGTTAACATCTTCAGCAGTGAGTAAACCAGTTGCACTGAACATCTGTGGGGACTACCTTCTTCCGACGCCCACCGCACTATACACCCTCCTGGGCAAAACCCTACTTACAGAAGGACTACCACACTAGCTGCCAATACTATCAGCCCAAGTAGAGACATTCTGCAGCAGTGGCTCTCCACACTTAGCCGCAACACCGCAAGTGGCGTCACAAGAGAACATTATCCCAATCTCCCCTGTAAATATCCCCAGTACAAAAATGGGCCAGGGCACAGAACCGGGTAACGGCCACCACCGTGACATTCCCGGTAGAGACTCTGCCCGGAACCAAGTACCCCATATCCCTGGGTGCTACACAAACATGCACATACAGAAAGCAGCATTTTTCCTGCCACCATTTTGGGGCAGAAAAAAAGCTGCAAAAGCACTAAGCACTAAGCTGCAAAAGCACTAAGCATGAACACACCATAAGGGGTTTAGCGCTAAGTTGTGAGGGTGTAAAGGAGATGTTTTGAGGGGTTTGAATAAGATTAGAAAATCATGTCTGGTTTAGTCTAGAAACAGTTCTATCACATCTGAAGGTAGCTTCTTTTATTTTTATTTTTGGTCAATGCCTCAATTATAAGTCCAAATATACCCAGCAACTAAAGCCCACTTATACACATTAGACTATGGAGACTAAATCTGATGATATTGAAGGTTTCAGATGACCGTCTAATGTGTATAGGAGCCTGATACAATTTATTGTTGGGGGAGTGAAGTATCTGACGTGTCTGATTTTTGACTGCCAAATCATTATGTCTCATGGAGATAAGCCTTCAGAAGACATGTCTGGTGGTGGCTCTCTATTAGAGAACACAGGAGCACTCGGTCAAACAAGTGTTTCTTTCTGTGTATGGGAGACGAGGCCAACATAACTGTAGGCAAACGATCGGACTAACCATTGTAAAAAGTGGCCTTAAAGGCAACCTGTCACCAGGTTTTCCCCATATAAAGTATGGGGCAGTCCAGTCCGATGGGGCAGTCCAGTCCGATGGGTCTTGATCCAGCGCCTCCTCTCTTCTTACCATTAGCATCTCCTTTTTGCTTTGTGTGGAAGACGCGTCCAACGTCATTCACAGAGTGTTTTCCATTGTGCTCTTGCGCAAGTGCACTTCTCTCTGCCCTACCGAAGGCAAAGTATTGTAGTGCAAATGCCCTGGCACTCTTTGGCCTTTCCTCGCGCATGCGTATTACAACACTTTGCTCTGCTCTCAGAAGGGTAGAGAGAAGTGTGCCTGCGCAGGAGCACAATGGAGAATACTGTGTGGATGACGCAAGACACGTCATCCACGCGAAGCAAGAAAGAGGACGGCGATGATAAGAGAAGAGAAAGGGCCAGATCAAGACTAGCGATGCCCATCAGACTGGACCATCCCATAGGGGAGTATAACGTAAGGTGTTTTTTTACGTTATGCAGAGCGGCTTGGGGGCAAATATACAGTATTTTAGAATGCCGCGACAGAGGAATTACAGGTGCTAGCCTTACTTTATATGGGGAAAACCTAGTAACAGGTTCCCTTTAAACAATAAAAGTCGGCACTACACCCAGAACTAAATGTCAGTTCAATTTCCAAAAATTATCATCCACAACAACGATGCAGCTTTTTACATAATATGATAGTTCTATGAAATATATCAGTTCACAATATTGGCCTGATCATGCATCAGAGGTGATGTGATATGACCGGCGCGCTGCCCAAAAAGAAAACTGAAAACTCGCTCCAAAGCCCTTTTTATTTGTTTTTCTTTTGTAGATAAAAAGGGAAAATACTTAGAAGATTGGTGAGTGCTATGCTTCAACTCTCCTATCTCACTTGTCCAGTTGTCATCCATTTGATCCAGCTGTAAAAATGGGATCCATTACAAATGGAGATAAACAGATGGACTCTTTGGTTCCAATTTTGCATCCTTTTTTGTTCCATTTGTAATGGATGCATTTTATTAGAGGTGTCTCTGAGCACCTCTACTGTTCTTGCATGTGCAGTGCAGATGACCATCTAAAAATATCTGTTTCCCATTGACTTCAATGTAAAAAAAATATATATATATGTATCCAGTTACTATCCGTTTTTTTGGACAGGCAAAAGAGTTGTTTTGGTGCAATTTGTAATATCCAAGACACCTGTCTTATGTACTTTTTATGCAGCTAAAAAACAGATTGCTGCTGAATTGCAGTAAAATGGGGATACTTTAAGACATTTCTGTCCCTATTGAAATGAGTGGATGCTGTACTGGGTAGTTGTCCTCCCAAAAAATTATAAATTATAATCTATAATGGAGAACCAGCATATGGAGTTCATTGAAGAATTGCAAAAGCAAAGTATTGGCAACTACTGTATTTGTAAAGTCATACAAGATTCTGGAGAATAAAGCGGGATCACCATGGGATTTTAATCACCTACAATTAGGTCAGTTTTGGCCAGAATTTTCTAAAATTAAAATGGGCTATCCAGCGCTACTTTATTTTTTTCACCATGATCATAAAATAAGTGGGCAGGTTGTTGCTAATTACCTGACTGTTCTACGTGGTGCTGGGTCAGAGCTGTCACAGAATTCTGCTGCCAGTGATTCAGCTCCTCCATGTCAGCAGAGCAGCTCTTCCTCTTCCGCTTTGCTCTGTCGATGGGTCATGACTATTGATTGGTCATTGGCTCCCTGCAGTTAGGCAGCGGGGAGCCAGCTGTCAAATCAGCATGACATTTTACAGTCACGCACCATCCACAGAGCAGAGCGGAAGAGAAGTTGCTGCTCTGCTGATGTGAAGTCAGCATTAGGTGGCTAACTTTCGTGCAGGAGCATGTCTATGACCTCTCTGTGCCGGCCGACATTGGCACGGGCATAACAGGCAGATTGTTAGCAACTACTTAGGCACATAGTGAAAAAAGTAAATAGTCTCAGATACCCCTTTTAAAGGAAACCAATCATCAGGATTTTTGTATATAGCCTAAAGCCAGTGCTATACTGGCACTATCAGGCTGCTTATCTACATATTACACATTAGTGATCAGCTCGGATGTTTAGGCTTCAAATCCAAGAATTAAAACTTTAAAAAATTGTTAACTTCTTGAGTGGCAGTTGCAACAGAGCAGATAATATATGGGTGGGTATTCATATAATTTCCCGCCCCCCTGCCTGTTGTACCTCCCCCTCTCTGTTCTCTATGCTAATGTTACTATTCATCTTTTTCGTCACTAAAATGGCGTCAGAGGTGGCGCCTGTGCATAGCGCTTATCTTCGGCGTCATCTTTGTGAAGATCGTGTTACCCCCTGTTATTCTAGTCTTGAGGCTGAGAGGGCAGCGCATGTGCCCTCGCTTATTCAGCTCTTGTTGTGACCGCGGGAGCGCGTGTGGTCACAACAGGAGTGGAGAACAGCTGATCGTAGCGATTAGCTGCAGAAGACACCGACCTGCCCCAGGACACAAGGACACCATGCCACCCCAGGACACCAGGATCTTCAAAGAGATGGTGCTGGAGATAAGTGCTATGCGCAGGCGCCACCCTAATGACGAAAAAAATGAATAGTAGCATTAGCATAGAAAGCAGAGAGAGGGAGGAACAACAGGCAGGGGTGCGGGAATCCATATGAATACCCACCCATATATTATCTGCTCCGTTGCAACTGCCACTCAAGAAACTGATGATTTTTTTAAAGTTTACTTTCTTGGATTTGAAAGTCTAAACATCCAAGCTGACCACTAATGGTATGTAGATGATCTGCCTGATAGTGCCAGTATAGCACTGGCTTTAGCTTATATACGAAAATCCTGGTGATTAGTTCCCTTTAAGGGACCAATTTGGCCAGTAAGCAACTGCATATGACTAGGTCAAACATTTGCTCGTGTGACTTAGATGTTTCAAATCTTTATCATGATTTTTTTGTTTTCTACTGTATCCATACAAATATGTGTGTTTGGAAAAAAAAAGAAAGCTACTTATTGTATTACAATTTCTTTACAGACACTTAAGGCCGCTTTACACACTGCGATATCGGTACCGATATCGCCATCGTGCGTACCCGCCCCATCTGTTGTGCGACATGGGCAAATCGCTGCCTGTGTCGCACAACATTGCCCAGACCTGTCACACTACTTACCTTCCCTGCGACGTCGCTGTGACCGGCGATCCTCCTCCTTTCTAAGGGGGCGGTTCGTTCAGCGTCACAGCGACGGCACAGCTGCGTCACTGAACCGCCGCCCAATAGAAGCGGAGGGGCGGAGATGAGCGGGACGAACATCCCGCCCACCTCCTTCCTTCCGCATTGTGGCCGGGAGGCAGGTAAGGTTCCTGCGGGGTCACACGGAGCGATGTGTGCTGCCGCAGGCACGAGGAACAACTTTGTTACTGCTGCAGTAATGATATTTGAGAATGGACCCCCATGTCACCGATGAGCGATTTTGCACGTTTTTGCGACGATGCAAAATCGCTCATAGGTGTCACACGCAACGGCATCGCTACAGCGGCCGGATGTGCGTCACAAAATCCGTGACCTGTAGCGATCTCGTACCGTGTAAAGCCCGCTTAACTCTAGTCTCCATTCCATTAATGAACATACCCAAGGCCATCAAAGATCAATAGATCAGTCACTATGATGGGTCTGAAGGGCAAAGACAGAGAATTCAGGATTCCTAGCAACCCTGTTGTTATCACTGGACCCGTCCTAAAATCAACAAGCAGACATCTTGAAAACTAAGAGGAAATAACACACCAAGATATCTAAAAACTGAATTTAGTCAAGTCAAGGAATTCCTATCTAGTAGACCGTCAACAACTTTTTTGGTAACGATATGCTGGATGCCAGGGTGCACTGGGTTTGGAGGGCCCATGATCATTTCTGGGTATGTTTGTCAATCTAAGTTTGAGGTATATAGAGGCCCTTCATGACATTGTCTCCGATGTGCCCACATATACCTGGAAAAGATTTTATTTTAAGGTGGTATTCTTATATTAAAGGGTAATTGCATATGTATAATCTAATTGTGAAGATATGCCATCATCGTATAATCACTTGGGGTTCAACATCTAAGACCCCCATGAATTCTAAAGAAAAAGCTCATTCAATGTTGTGTCTTCTTCACAACCTTCAAAGTAGCACTTGACTTGACTTGAATGAGACCACACTGCAGCGGGGAGGCAGACACTAGTGAGGCGTGAGCACTACATGCTAGGGTGCTCAGTACTCATAACGAGTAGTAGGCTATTCAGATGGGCGTGACTCGAGCACCCGAGTATAATAAAAGTTAATAGGGGACTTGAGCATTTTTCAAGGAAACTTTCTTGAAAAATGCTTGAGTACCCCATTGACTTCCATTACACTCAGTTACTTGAGTTGCACCCATCCCAGCATCCGAGCTGCTCTTAATGAGTACCCAACACCTGAGCATGGTAGTGCGCGCTCATTATTAGTTACAAGTACCGAGCACCTGAGCATGGTAGTGCGCGCTCATTATTAGTTACAAGTACCGAGCACCTGAGCATGGTAGGGCGCGCTCATCACTAGTTACGAGAACCGAGCACCCGAGCATGGTAGTGCTCACTCATCACTAGTTACGAAAACTAAGCACCCGAGCATGGTAGTGTCCGCTCATCACTAGTTACGAGAACCGAGCACCCAAGCATGGTAGTGCTCACTCATCACTAGTTACGAGTACTGAGCACCCGAGCATGGTAGTGCTCACTTATCACTAGTTACGAGAACCGAGCACCCAAGCATGGTAGTGCTCACTCATCACTAGTTACGAGAACCGAGCACCCGAGCATGGTAGTGCTCACTCATCACTAGTTACGAAAACTAAGCACCCGAGCATGGTAGTGCTCACTCTTCACTAGTTACGAGAACTGAGCACCCAAGCATGGTAGTGCTCACTCATCACTAGTTACGAGTAATGAGCACCCGAGCATGGTAGTGCCCGCTCATTACTAGTTACGAGTACCAAGCACCCGAGCATGGTAGTGCTCACTCATCACTAGTTACGAGTACTCAGCACCCGAGCATGGTATTGCTCAATTATCATTAAATACGAGTACCGAGCACCCGAACATGGTAGTGCTCACTCATCACTAGTTACGAGTATCGAGCACCCGAGCATGATAGCGCTCGCTCATCTCTAGTCGTGAGTACCGAGCACCCAAGCATGATAGTGCCCGCTCATCACTAGTTATCAGTACCGAGCACCTGAGCATGGTAGTGCAACTCATCACTAGATGCGAGTACCGATCACCTGAGCATAGTAGTGCTCACTCATCACTAGCAAGCACAGGAACACTGCTCAGGGGGTAGAAGAGCTGAACCAGTGCTAGTAGTTCTAGCTATATGAAAATGTTTCAAATATATTATTAATATATAAACTAGATGACAGGAATTGCATCATAATATAATGTAGCAATAAGAGCAGCACACTCTACTGATATACTTGCATTGTTTATGATATTGTAAAAATAATGATGTTACAACAAGGTTAAAAGTAACAATGTTGGTATGTATAAAATCCTTACTTACAAATATGTCCAAGATGAGAAAATTAGCCTAAAAAAAATGATGAGGGAAGAGATAAGATGGTGGCCGCTGTTGTGGTGGTGTTGTGTCAGTGGAGCGGTGAGGCCTGGAGCCTTGAGGGCTTTGCCTTGCAGCATGGGCGCTGTGAGGCCCCAGGTCGCCTGCCCTGCTGGCGCTTTGTCGCTGCGGCGGTGGTTAGTGCACAGTGCCAAACTATAAGGCTTAAGGCTACTTTACACACTGCGATATTGGTCCCAATATCGCTAGTGTGGGTACCCGCCCCCATCTGTTGCGCGACAGGGGCATATCGCTGCCCGTGCCGCACAACATCGCCCACAGCCGTCACACATACTTACCTGTCCGGCGACGTCGCTGTGACCGGCGAACCGCCTCCTTTCTAAGGGGGCGGTCCGTGCGGCGTCACAGCGACGTCACTGAAACGTCACTGAACCGCCGCCCAATAGCAGCGGAGGGGCGGAGATGAGCGGGACGTAACATCCCGCCCACCTCCTTCCTTCCGCATAGCGGCCGGGAGGCAGGTAAGTGGAGCTTCCTCGTTCCTGTGGCGTCACACGCAGCGATGTGTGCTGCCGCAGGAACGAGGAACAACTTCGTTACTGCTGCAGTAACGAGATTTGAGAATGGACCCCCGTGTCGCCGATTAGCGATTTTGCATGTTTTTGCAACGATGCAAAATCGCTTATCGGTGTCACACGCAACGGCATCGCTAATGCGGCCGGATGTGCGTCACGAATTCCGTGACCCCAACGACTCCGCATTAGCGATGTCGTAGCGTGTAAAGCCCGCTTTAGAATAGGGACCTACTCAAGAGGTTCGCCATGACGTGGCAGTGGGCTTAATACAATCTGATCAGAATGGTAACAAAGAACCTCATGTTCTATTTAATTTTTTTGCCTAGCGGCTTTAGATCATTGTATTTTTTGGGATGTGCGATCCATGTCTTTTTCTTCATAGTGTGTTAAGAGATAAGATCTATTCAATACAGCACCTAGGACAGCAGCAGAACTGCATATTCTAGAGTGGAATATGAAATCTTTCTTTGGTCACTCATAATGTCACAAATTGAAACATGATGTGTTTTTTTTTTGTTTTTGTTTTTTTTTTGTTTGTTTTTGGGGGGGGGCTGCTTTTTAATAAAAATTCAAAGCTGCTAGCACAGTTCCACCAAAAGCTATGGGATTTTAGAAATCTCACACACACTTTAGCTTTTTATTCCCTGACTGAATTGGAAAACTTCTGCATTTTTTCTTTAAATCTGCCACTGGTCAATTTCAGGGTTTTAGCAGGTTTTTTTTAACCATAAAAAGCAATGAGGAAGTGCAAAAACATTGCAGAAAATGCAAACATGAGTTTTTGCTGTGTTTTTGGTGAATAAAACTAACTTCATTAAACATGTACTGAAAACAAATGATACATAAAATCTGTACCAAGAAAATGCAACAAAAACACAGCAAAAAAAGCACCAAAACACAGTAAAAACCTGTTTTTTGTTAGCAGCTTATTTACTGCCCATAGAGCATGTTTTGCCTGCAGAAAAAAAAAGCAGCAAAAAAGCAACGTGTGAACATAACCTAAGGTTGCAGATTTGCTTAGGTCTTCCTAAAATCAATGGTCACTTTATATATTTTGTCCTTTTGCCTGTAGTTGAGCTGCAGGTAGTAGGAGTATGCTGTTTTCCTACTGCTACCATATAATTCAAGGAACTAAATCAATGACAAGCCACCATAATATTTTGAAGGATAGATTCCTTCTTAACTATTCCACATGTATCGGCTCCTCTTGCAGAAATAAGAGTTGCTGCACAACCCCTTTAAATTGCCTTAAAGAGGATCAACCACCAGGATTTTCCTATATAAACTAAATCCAGTGCTACACTGGCGCTATCATGCTGATTCTATACATACCTTTAGTTGTGAGATCGGATGTATACTTTTTGAAATACAGGCAAGTAAAGTTTGTGAAATTCACTGTTACTTGATTGATAGGTGCTCTAGAATATCTAATAGGTGGGTCAGATTTTGCTAGTTATTCCTGCCCCTGTCTGTCTGAGTGTCCTTCCTCCGCCCATAATAACAGAGACAGGGGGTGGAAGGACAGGTAGCAGACAGGGGTGGGAATAACTAGAAAACTCGACACACCTATTAGATATTCTGTTGCACCTATCAATCAAACAACAGTGCATTTCACAAACTTTACTCGCCTGTATTTCAGAAAGTATATATCCGATCTCACAACTAATGGTATGTTTAGTATCAGCATGATAGCGCCAGTATAGCACTGGCTTTAGTTTATTTAGGAAAATCCTGGTGGTTGGTCCTCGTTAAACAATAGACTTTGACAAGAAATCTTTTACCTGTTCAGCCTACTTGTCTCTATCATCGGACACCTACATCTGGCAGCTCCCATTGCTACTACGGTAGATTGTTGGAAGATCATGCCAAAATCGGCAACTTCTGATGAAAAATTCATGGGCATATTACACTTCTGCAGAAATAGCATTTGAAACTCCATATATTATTTTGAAATGATCACACTATACCTTATTATGAATAACTCTGTTTCATTGATATGGAAACTCAAACACCTTAATTGGTCCAGGGCATGTGATACCGGCACTGGCTACCAAGGGCATCCCGGATGCCATCTGTGGACAGTTTTCTTGGTAAGGAATGTGTCTTAGAATAACACATCAATTTTCACTCTAAATCACTTGGAATAGACTGCTAGACAACAGTTATAGAAAACAATAGCGCTTCAGTACTAGCCTGGAAATGAGAATGCTGATTGGGCAGTAGACCAGAAATAAGTTACAAAATCTTTTATAGCACAAGATTATCAGGTCAAAAGTTCCCAGTCTATAATGACTGGTGCACGGACAATGTTACACTCATGAGGGGGGATAATTAATAGCAATATGTTGGGTTAATCTGAGGAAATGAGACACGAGTGTCGCTGTCGTTTATCTTGCCCAGATCACTCATAATTCAGTTTATTCATTTTTATCGAGCAGTGTCATTCTAATCAATATACTGCCACTCCAATCCTTAGGCCTAAGCCACACGGCATGAAAATCGGACCGAGTGGAATACAATAAAACATCACATTCCACTCGGATCTATATCCCTGCACCCATGAGCAATTATTTTCTTGTCCCCAATCGGCCCGAGAAAACAATCGCAGCATGCGGCGACTGTAATCCGAGTCTTGTTTCTCTCGCACCCATTCAAGTCTATGGGGTGAGAGAAAGATCGCACTGCACTCGCGGTACACCGGTGTACCGCGAGTGCAGTGCGAGAATGGCAATAGCTGGTTACGGAGGAGAGAGGGAGATAAATCCCCGCATCCCCTCCTCAGAGCCTGCCCCTCCCCTCCTCAATGCTGGCCCGCCCCTCCTCAGTGCCGGCCCGCCTCCCGCAGCTGAGGTTCGATTGCATGATCTGACCTCAGTTGCAGGTACACTCGCATGACACGTGGCTCCCGTTGTGCTGCCAGCGTGAGCCGAGTGTCATGTGAGGATCGCACTAGTGCCCCATGTGGCCCCGGCCTTAGCTAGCCATACACATTAGATGGTAATTGGCTCAACAGATATCTCTCTTGAAAGGGAATCCGATAGGCAATTCATGCCGGCCAAGTTGTGGGTAGCATGGGTCGCAGCCTGGCTGCACTATTGCCACCAGGTTTATTGTTCTCTGAAACACTTAGGTATTTCATTACATTAAAATCTGTCTAGGGACCAAAGCTAGAGACCTGTAATGCTACCACCAGGAGGCGCAGGTACACAGGAGAGATGTAGAGCTCCTAGGTGCTGCCCGCTAGATATCACCAGTATCTAGACAGGGAGGTAGCAGAATGGTCATACTCGCCAAACGTCAGAGCCAGGAGGCCACGTCAGTGTAAAGGAGGAAGAGGAGCCGAAGTCACATGGAAGCCTAAGGTCGGTTGTCGGGTGGTAACGACAGATACAGATGGGGAGCAGAACCATAGCCAAACATCAAGCCGGGGTCAGAAGCCAAAGGGAAACAGCAGTAGAAAAGGGGGGAAGTGAGACTGAGGGAAGAAGACAAGCAGATTGTCAGGAAGTCAGGGAGCACAGACAAGTCAGACGGAGCGGTCGACATGCAGAGAAGTCACGGTAGCAGGACGAAGATCAGAACAAACTCACGGGAACCAGAAGCTCACACTGCAGAGCAGACACTATCACTGGCAAAGTTCCGGTAGAAACAGCCCAAAGATAAAGCAATGCAATTACCAAAATGAGGCACCAAACAAACCCTAGAAGGAAAAAAGAAAAAATATGGACCCAGCACCAATCCAGTAAAAAAATGTATATAAATCCTTAATTAGTACGCTTTAAAAAATGAGCCAGGAAACGCACTGTACAAAATCACATCACAGGAAAACTTTACGCATTTCGGACTTAGTAATTAAAAGCAAAAGAGTCTTTAATCATAAGTTAACTTAAGATTAAGGACTCTTTTGCTTTTAATTACTAAGTCCGAAACGTGTAAAGTTTTCCTGTGATGTGATTTTGTACAGTGCGTTTTCTGGCTCATTTTTTAAAGCGTACTAAGAAAGGATTTATATACATTTTTTTACCGGATTGGTGCTGGGTCCATATTTTTCTTTTTTCCTTCTGCAACTATACCGATCTGGACTGGCCGGCGGACCACGAGCACCCTAAGGAATTGCATGGTTCTGGATTACAGGTGAGCTGGATATTTTTCTTTTACCAAACAAGCCCCGCCCACCGTCAAGGACCCGAAGAATACAAACACCCGAGCAAAAGACAAAATGGCTTTGCAAGGAGCAGAACCAAAGGTGAATCGTGACAAGACCAAACTAATTCAACTACTCCTGGCTGGCTTATCCCAGCACTGCTAGAGGTGATTGACAAGTCTCTCCCTATGTGAGACCTGTCTCTCACCTGCAGTGCTGCTGGGACCTTCCAGCCAGGAGCAGCACTGGACTCGTCTGGACTCCAGTTATGGGCCTTGGCCACAACTTTAAAGTATATTGTCGCTGCAATGCTGGAGCGTTTCAGAGAAAACATACCTGACTGCAATCATTTTATGGTGCCTACAGTTTGGGTGGATGAACATGCATGCTCAATTTGGCTGAGTGTACCTTTGTTCTAACATGGTAGAGTAGAGTAAGCTGCGGCCAGATACCACTGCCGTCAGCTTATCTCCCGGGAAAACGCTTTGGCATGTTGACATGTGATCACCATATTCAACATATTTCAAGTCTTTATTACTCTAACATGTTCGGCCATTCCACATGCTCAACCCATCGCAGATATAAAGCCATTATATGGCACATATAAGATGCCGTAAGCCCATACTGTATCCATGAATGCCTCCAATTTTATAGGCAGACACATGAAATCCATGACAAAAATATTGGCATGGAACATTGCACATTGGAACAATGAAACACGAAGCCCTTGTGTTTGTAACATTTCTGCCTCAAGATTTATACATTTCATTACTTATTAAATAACTATAATATGGATACATTTTGTATTAATATTTGGCCCAAAACATATAGACACGGCAGGGTTCTAATGAACCTTGTCACATTGTCACCCAGGCCATCCTCCTCTCCTTTCCTGTATCAATTTTTGGAGGGGCTGCAAATCCACTAGGAAACAAATTCTCCCTTTTACATCTCTTTTATCTGGATTCATGATCTGGTATCTATTATTATTATTATTTATTTATTTATAGAGCACAGCACCATTAATTCCATGGTGCTGTACATGAGAAGGGGGTTACATACAGAATACAAAAAAGGTTTTGGTACCGTGTTAGCCAGTTGAAAAATATAGAATACATACACAAGTTACAGTAGACAGACTAGTACAGAGGGAAGAGGGCTCTACCCTTGCGGGCTTACATTCTATAGGATTTTGGGGAGGAGACAGTAGGTGTGATGTAGATTGGGCGGCAGCTCCGCACGGTGGTCGGGCGTCAGCTCCGCACGGTGGTCGGGCGGCAGCTCTGCACGGTGGTCACTAATCTATGACAAAGAGATTATTTATCTATCCATCAGGATTTTGTAAGACAGAACAGACACCGAAACTTAATTCCTATTTTGCATAAATATAATGTATCTGTTTCCCAATTTTTTTGATTGAAGTAGGAGGTAAACTAGCTTCTCCACCGAGTTGAGGTTCATGGAATTTAACATGTATCTTTGTTAGCTTACACCTAAAGATGAGTCCTAAAAACGTGTGTGATATCATGCCAGCTTTAATTGCAAATCTATTAGATTAAAATGAAATTATGTCTTCGGCTTTGTGATCTTTTTTTGTTTCTATGTTACATCACATGAAAGCCTTATGTGTCTAATATATGTTTTCAAAATTTTGTGTTTTTGCTTATGGCAACAGTGTTCTACGCACGCGGGAAAACAAAATGTTGGAGTCTAATGCGATATTCACAGCAACTGAGAGCAGAGGAGGGATAAAATTGTTGTTTCTGTAAGGAAAGTCCATGAAGGATATTCATGGTGATATGTTGCAGACATTGGGGGATCAGTGCCCTTCATATTCCACAGTTAAGAAGTGGGATACCAAATTTAAAACGGGCCACTTCAGCACCAATGATGAGGAACGTCCTGGACGACCGAGAGTGGTTGTTCCGGAGATCATCGATGCTGTGCACAACCTCATACTGGAGAATCCACGAATTTAAGTTAAAGCAATAGCAGACATCATGGGGATTTCCTGTGAATGTGTTTGTGTCATTATCCATGAACATTTGGACATGAGGAAGCGATGTGTAAAGTGGGTCCCCAAATGTTTGACAACAGATCAGAGAAGCATGCGAGTGAAAACTTCCCGGTTCATTTGTCAGCATTTCCGGACTGGTAAGAACTTCCTGGATCGACTGGTCACTATGGATGAGACCTGGATTTATTTGTATGACCCTGAAAACAAGGAGCAGCCAAAAGAGTGGAAGCACAGTGGTTCTCCTCATCCAAAGAAGTTCAGGGGGCAAAAATCAGCCACTAAGGTGATGGCGTCTGTGTTCTGGGGTAAGGAGGGCCTGCTGCTAGTGGACTAGCTTCAAAAGGGTTCCACCAGCAATGCAAAGTATTACATTGAAATTTTGGACCAATTGAAGGCAGCTTTGAAGGCCAAAAGGCGCAGCAAGCTGTCCAAAGGAATCTTATTCCTGCAAGACAACGCCTCTGCTTGTACTGTACAAGCAACCAAGGCAAAACTGGCATAGCCGGGCTTCCAGCTGGTTGACCCACCCACCTTATTCACCAGATCTAGCTCCTTCTGACTATCATCTGTTTCCAAACCTGAAGAAACACCTCAAGGGTATCAAATTTCACACCATTTCTGTGCCATGGCTGCTATGGATTTCAGGCACAAACGAAATCCTTCTTTTTGCTAGGCTTACAGAACATGGAATACCGATGTAAGAAGTGTGTTGTCATCAGTGGAGAGTATGTGGAATAAATATAAAGTTTCATCATCCTATCTCGTTTCTTTCTGGGTAAAGCCAAAGACTTATCAACAGTACACTAACTGCTTTTTTTTTTTTTTTTACAACTTCCTTTTTGATGACACTTCATTTGAGAATCCAGTGCATCCTGGGATACTCAAAAAAGATTCATAAGGGGGCAGAGGTTGCAGTCACTGCCGCGGCCACTGCTCCCTCCCTAAAACAAGGCATCGTCGGGAGATATAGGTTGCAGTCACAGTCACGGCCTGTTAACAAAGTGTCATCATCAATGTTACTCATCTCATGGGCTGAAATAGTCCTCGCTCAGTCACTGTGCACAATGACAGCACACTCTCTGTGCCAGCTCTGATAAATAGTAACTAGCCGGCATCAGAAAACATTGTTAGCTTGTATTCTAAGAATACCCGACATGCAGAGACCAGCACCGTCCCCACAAG